>NC_057933.1:66548097-66730597 GCF_018555375.3 Anguilla rostrata | reverse complement strand
TCTGGTTACAAGGCAGCTAGTATGGGTGGAAATTCATTTGGATCAACAATGCATGACATGCAAGATGGCAACATGTAGAACTGTTGTGTAGAGGATATACTGAAGTGTAGTGTATGAAATAACTGACTACATTTTCTTGTCTTGTTTTTTATAGATTATATGGTAGACTAACTGTGCCTTCTAACACTAGAAGGCACATAGTTATAGTTTCTATAACAAATAATTAAATTGCATGCATTACGACATAGATGTAGTGTTGTTCTAGAGGCAAGTGTGATTTATAGAACAATATTATACATTCACTGGCATGTCTTGTATGGTTGACAGTTATTTGGAATAGGAATTCATAAATTCTTTCATCACTGTTCAGCGAAACAGCAAGAAAACAAAGCTGACACAGACGAGAATTAGTGAACACCTGGTTTTCTTGCATTAACTGGAATTACTTTTGATCGTAACATCTGCATACTTCAATGTAGTGTGTCAAGCTATTATAATACTAGCCTTGAAATTCTTAACAAAATTAAAATAATTCCAATCATGCCAAACATACCATTATACAATCTCCAAGGAATGGCAGTGAACATAATTTCTAGGAAATATAAATGGTGTCAGTATCACCAGTGATTGGGTCTGTGTGACATTGCTTCATTAGAGCCTTTCGATTTCTCAGCTCAGGGAAGGACAAAACTGGGGAAATGGTGGGAGAGTGCGGGCAGGGTGTTGTGTGACGGGGAAGTGCAGAGGAATCACTTGCACTTTCTGAGTTCTTCTTGCATCCTCTCCTGCACATCTTCCATCTTGGCTGCCCACTCTTCGGCAATGCCTTCTTCATCATCTTCCATGAGGGCAGTGTAGCCCATGAGGGCGATGAGGCCGATGCAGAAGAGATAGGTGAGGCGGGTGCACAGGCGATCCATAACCTGCCGGTCGCCGTACGAGTGCTTCATGTACACCTCCAGAATGGGCTTGCTGAAGAGCTTGGGTTTCCCCATCACGCCCTCATAGAGGGTGTACAGATTCTGGTCACCCAGGTCGTCGGCGTAGCTCTCCTTGAAGGCCTCGATCTTGCCGTTCCGGTTGTCGGGCCGGGCCTCCACAATCGCCATGAACTTACGGAACTGGTTGCGCAGGTTAGCCTCCACCTGGGAGTACTGGCCATCCAGCGTCTCCTTCTTGATCTGCTGCAAGGCATTGCGATTCTGCAGGGAGATCTCATCCAGGGCCCGGTTCACACTGCCAAACTCCCGCTTGAGTGTCTTGATGTCCTCGTCGTCAACGTGATGCAGAACCACACGGATCAAGGAGCCAGCTACCCCAAATATTGGGTTGACCACAGTGGCAGCTGAGGAGATGGTGGCCACGCACTCCAGCACCTTAACCAGGCCCCTCTTCAGCTTGTCACGGTCCTCCAGTATGTCAGCCATTTCAGCAGGGTGTCGAGGTGGAAATGTAGTTTTACGAGCCTCTCAAAATGATAGAATCCTATGACACAGGAGCAGAAAACTACAATCAGAATAATGGTGTGAAGATTCACTTTACTTAGCATGTCATCCTGTAATGACCAGCACTCTGCTTACATCAAATAACAAACCAGATTACTCCTGACATTCTAATATAGATCATCAGCTGTCTTAAAAGAAGGAGAGATAGTCCATCGGATATTCAGCAATAACATGATAATATACTGATCTGTGCGTTATAATTTCATATAACTCCAGCAGTTATAGCACCAGGAAAAGGAAAGATATTTTGCAAACCATTTTAAGTATCATTTGAATATAGTGCTAAAAAGAACAGCTTAAGATCAAAATTATCTGCAAATTAACTTAGGACATAATAATAATAATAATAATAATAATAATAATAATAATCATCATCATAATAATAATAATAATAGTGATTATTATTATTATTATTATTATTATTATTAATATAAAAATAACAATTTATAAATTGTATTAATAAAATACAAGCAAAACATATTTAAATATGAAGAATGTATATATTAAAACCAAGACGAAAATGTAGTTTAATCAAATTTGAGAAATGTATTACCCAAGACAATGGAGCCAACGCAGACAGGCGGGCTCTGTATGCAAAGGCTCTGCCACTTTCAGTTTAAAAAAATAATTTTTATTGTGGGACCACAAGATGTCCTGCATGTTGGGAATGGAGAATACGTGTGGGAACATAAGGTGTCAGCAGTTTGGAAAGATATAATAGGACGAGACTGTGAAGTAAGTCAGCAGCAGTACTTTAAAATCTACTCTAAATTTGATAGGTGTCCAATGAAGGGATGTAAAGACTGGGATAATGTGTTCTTATCACCCAGTTCTGGTCAAGATTCTAGCTGCTGTGCGTTGACTGAATTGCAGATCATAGAGAGCAATTTTTGAACAGTCAGAAAATAGGGCATTGCAATGATGTAGCCTAGAAGAAATAAATACATGAACAAGCTTCTCAGCATCATTCAATGAAAGGAAGAGCCTAGCCTTGGCGATGTCCCTTTTGTGGAAATAGGCAGACCGAATGTGTGAATCCAATGTGAGGTCAGATCAGATGAGAAATAACATCAGTACAATCACAATCACTACATCAACCAAATTTTCTAGAGTCCTGACATCAAGTGATCTTTCAGGGAATGTACTGAGTTCAGGTCTATGAACTCTATAACCATGACCCGAGAAGATGAAAGTTTAATATTGAATATGGGGTCAAGAATGTGACACTTACATTTATTTGAATGTTCAAATGTACAAATGCTTGTAAAACCATAACAATATTCAATAACTAAATAGAAGATAAGATTGTTAGATCAGTACATTTTCATGAAGTATGTGGTTTTCTTGTATTTGCCTGCACCTTGGGGCCAAAAAAGGAATTGAATAAATGTATATATATATATATATATATATATATATATATATATATATATATATAACATTATACCTATTATATAATACTTTTTGTATTCCAGCAGTAATATGAACTGTTTCATATTGCAGCCTAATATGATATCGGACCAACAAGGATTAATTAAAATGTTTATTTTCTGAATCCAGTGGTTAACAGTCAATGCCCTTGCTAAACTGTTCAGCAATCCAAATACTGAACACAAGCAGTATTGCATGCAGGAACCCCTAACTTAATCTACATGTAAAATATATTTTATGTGATTTAATTTAACAATCATTGTTGAAAATGAAAATGAGCAATTGTGAACTCGCTAAGAAGCAGTCAATTAGAATTATTAATCTTCATTGAATGTAGCCTCACTAGTTCTAAATTACAAAACAGAAGACCTTAAACAAAACATTTAACAATTCATTTGGAAATATCAGAAAAGAGAGAGACTGATAAGCCAGATCTTACCCTCTTCCAGTTTAAGCGCCACAGGATTAAAGGAAACAAGCTTAAAACACACAACCAAGAAACCATCACCAAAATAAAAACTGTTCTTCTTCTAGGCTGCGAAACCAACCGCAACACAACTTTTTCATGTGGCCTTAAATACCTTACCCAGCATGGCTCGAGGACGTTTTCCCTGATTGGGTGTTGGCAACCTAAGGTGTAGAAGGTAAGGGGGGGGGGGGGGTATCAAGCTCATTTATAATGAGGACTGACCTACTGAAAAGCTGACCATGTACTTATTGATTAAAATGAACGTATGTTGTTGGAAGCAGGGCTAAGCTCCATGGTATTATTTGTAAAAGATTTATGAAATAACTCTCTTTTTAACAAGATCAAGCATGAATATGTAAGGAGGTAATTCAGTTCAGCTCTAGAATACATATAAAAAGCATGGAAGTTTATCTCTGCTTCTATAACATACGTCCCCCTTCAGTCAAAATATTTTCTATATAACAAAAAAAAAATTGTACCACGTTGGTTTCCGCTTGAAACTGGTTCTAAAAAAAGAAGATTTCAACAGGCCTCAACTCCATTATCTGTATAGACATAAAGATTTTCACTCTGTGAACTTAGATGTCACAGATTGCATTCAAACTTAAATGAAGTCTTCTAGTTTGTCTCTTCCAACCGAGACAACTCTGTGGGAGGTGAGGCCCATAGATCGCACTCCCAGATTAGGGTATTTGCAGGCTTTAAATTCCCTCAATTACATTTGCAAATTCACTGTTTCTCTCTTTCTAAGGCCATAATATAAACATTAGATTTCAGACAATGTAATGTGACTTGATATTACACTAACAGTAATATAGGTTTATTGATTGTGGTGGCTATCTGTGCTATATGTAATAAATGTCTGTGCTATCCAGTAACTTTTAAATTATTTTAAATAGTTTTTTTTTTAAATTTGAATTGTTAAAAAACACATGACATTATATTCAGAGCATTGACAAATGATTTTATTAAATATATGAAATTGTACATTCACCAAGTTTTGTATCCCAAGGCAGCTATTGCAAAGTTCCAGCATATAAAGTGTAAGCACATAAAAGTGTTACAGGTCAAAGTGGTCAAAAAACCAAGTGCATTCAGTTAAGGAAACATTATTCCACCAAGAGGTTTTTTTTTTTTTTTTTTTTTTTTTAAATAATCAGTGTAGCTGTAGAAAATAGTGCAATATACTATGATTGAAAATAGTTCATTTGGATTTTTATAAGCACCATATTAACAATATTATCATAAAAAACAGCCTTTGCTTGTTCTTCGTTTTGGTTTTGCTTTATTGCAATTGATCTTTGGAAAAAGGGCAGAATGCTAAAGTCCATAAAATGTATAATCTGTAAATCATCCACACCAGCTATATAGGCCATTCTGACTGTAAGGTCAGTCCTCATTGCACTGTCTTAGGGCTTCTTGCATTTTGGCCTCAATGTCTGCCATTTTGGGAGCCCACTTATCCCTGACTTCATCCTCGTCGTCTTCGGTGACGGAGGTGTATGCCATGAGAGAGATGAGCCCGATGTAGAAGAGGTGGGCCAGGTGGGAGCATCTGTGCTCCATCACCCTGCGGTCGTGGTTGCAGTGCTCGAGGTAGACTTTCAGCAGAGGCCTGCCAAAGATTGCATCGGAACCCATCACACCCCGGTAGTAGACGTTCAAGCTGAGGTCGCTCTTGTCTCTTTCGTAGATTTTCTCGTAATCCTTCATGTGGCGATCCGCGTGGCCTGGGTCCTTCTTGACACGGTCTACCATCGTGCTAAAGGCCGTGTATTGGTGCTTGATGTACTCCTCGTACTTGCCAAAGGTCTCGTTGACCTCATCTATGCGGATCTGCTGCAGGGTCCTCTTGTTCTTCATGGAGATGCTCTCCAGCTTGTTATGGATCTCCCTGAAGTCCTTTTCCAGTGCGTGATCTTCTTTATCCACCAAGCCCTTGCGCACCACTCCTACCAGGCAACTGACCACACCAAAAAGGGGGTCTATGGAGGAAGCAAAGGAGGAGACCTTCTCCACGCAACCCAGAACCTTGGCTGCTGTCTTTTTCATTTGCTCCTTGTCTGCCATGTTGGTTGCAATTCTTCAGGGTGTCTCTACAAAGAGAGAAGATTAAAAAGTTAAAATGGGCTGAAGAGGCTTGCAAATGATAAGTTTTCCATGCACAAAGCTGTGTCTCTTTCCACAACAAAGCCCTGCAACCCCTAGCCTTTGGTCTAGACTAGACCAAAACCATGAAGTTGGTAAAGTTTTGCACTTTTACTCAAACTACTTCAAATATTCCCCGGATGTAAAACACACTCTTTGTCTGTGATATCTTTTACATTTGCCATTTAAAAATGGAAGACACAAGAGAGCAGTAGTAGTGCTTTTATCTAAAAATCAGGAATCACTCAAGGACTCTCAAGAGCGATGTGAATGGTATGCCCAACCCAGAACAAATTATATTGACTGACTGAAATGCCAAGGTATACCAAATTATGATTTGCTTCAAAAATTATAATTTTCACAACCAAAGTAAATCTTACAAAAAAGTAAATGTAAAATGACAGCAGTAAAATAACTCTCCAAGAATTTGGTGTCTTAAGTGTCTTCCAATGTCTTCTGATTTTGTCTCCAGATGACTTAAAAAACAATTATATAAGTTCATTAGCATTATATTTTATATCCACAGCCAAAACACAAATATGTGTAATTTCTGTAGCCACAAAAAGCCTGGTTGCTGTCCAGTTCTGAAACAGACTGCATGACAAAAATGCAAAGAGGCCAGAGGTACAACTCTGGAACTTATCACTAGCCTGAACTGAGCTTATATTTGGATATGGGTACTTAATATCTAACTTCAAAGGCATAATTGACAGAATAAAATATAATTACCATATACATTCCAAAAAGACCATATGTTCTTATAGTAACAATAACAATTAACGAGAAAACAAAATAGAAAATAGACCTGTATATTTTTAACATTCATCCATGATAAAATCCCCACTCAAATAGGAAGCAATGGTTCTTCCATTTGAATGTTTATGCTTATGTTTATAATTTGTAAGTTATATTAACGTCCAAATTATTAGTCGTTACAAATTACATATTGATAAACCAATTAATACTGAATCTTGGTTATATTCATGTAATGCATTTATATGATTATACATTTATTATTCTATATCAGTTTTAATCGCCAACACTGCTAGTCAATATGACTGCAACTATGATGAAAGATTAGATTCCATCAGATACATCGAGATCAGTGGTAACCAACCCTGTTCCTGGAAGTCTACCATCCTGGAGGTTTTCATTCCAAAATGGAATAAAAGCTTACAGGACGGTAGATCTCCAGGAACAGGATTGGTTACCACTGACCTAGAGGCTAGATGAAGATGAAGGTCTTATACAGTACACTGCAGGGCCCTCTAATTATTTCACGTGAAACATACACTGCAGCACATAGCTGCATGAAGAGTATATGCAAAATATATTGTTGTCCTACATGACATGATATAAACATGGTGGATTCAGGATTCAGGCAGAGTGAGAGGATGAGATGGAAGGGGTGGGTGTGACTCAAATGCCTCAACAGATAATGAATCCTCCTGACAAAAACCAAATGATATATTCTGCTGCAGAAAAGACTTTTTTTTTTCAATTAAATTGCTTAAAGTGTTACAAGGGGGAAATTATACACTGCAAAATAACTATGCATATGCATGTTAAAGAGAATTTAAGCTCTGTAGCTAAAACTGAAGGATTAACTTATCTATTTGTAAGAGGGAAATCAAACTGGGACCCAGAAAAGGCTGGCATTTGAACGAGCCGGCACGCTGGAACTCGTCCTGTACTTCAAAGGACCCGAGAGCCTTGTGGTAAAACAATAAGTTACTCGGATTTCCTCGGGATGAGCAGGCCATTTGGCCCTCTGGACTGTTACCCTCTGGACAAGACTGAGATAAGAGGAACTGGACTGGTTGTTTATGGTTGTGTGAGCAAGTCGTTGGCTCTCTGGAATGTTACCATCTGGACACAACTAAGATAAGGGGAACTAGTCTCTTTAGCCGCGTTTCCACCGCAGGAACTATACCCCGGAACTAGGAGCCTTTTGAGGAACTCAGTGCGTTTCCACCGCAGGAACTAGGGTCTAAATTTAGTTCTGGGGGCTTTGTTTTACCCCCCAAAACGTTCCTGCTCGGGGGGTAGTACTTTCCAAAAGTACAGGAACCTTTTGGGTGGAGCTTGCAGCGCTGAACATTTCTGATTGGTCGAGTACTCGCAGCATTTGTGTTGTATTTATTTCCGCCATTACCCGCCATGTTTGAAAATATGCAGCGGCAAACCAATTTATTTTCATAATAACTTAAAATTTTATGCGGCGCAGTAGCCTAGTTTTGGTTATAGCCTGCCAACGTCTTGGAATTATAACGTGTGCTCTTCTGTTCTTTTCTTGCTTTAGTATTCGTTTTATAAAATGCTAAGCATTCGTGCTGGGACAGCATATTACGTAGGCTACCAAGACATTCAAACGGATTAATTCGGTTGCTGAATATTTTCTTCCGGATTTTCTTTGTTAGCCCATTGTAATTGACTCAAAACGTTTGATACAGTTATGTGAGGTATGCGGTAGTTCTGCGTAATTAACATTGGTGATACAGTACAAGCAAACTGGAAATCACCTTCCGCACTTTTTATCCGGGTAAAATAACAGGTTAATTCTAGTAATCTTCCCTTTAGCTTTTTCAGACTGCCGTAATTTTACTCAATTTTACTGCCATTTTTCAATTCCACGAAAAGACCAGGAAGACTATGGACTAATTTATGGTGCATGGTTCGCATCTGGAGGGCACACTTCGCTGCTCGGCTAGCAGTAACTTCGAAGGAAAGCAAACGGTGGCTGTACCACTACTAATTTACATTTTCACGCAAGTCCGAGTTTTCGTTCTATTCTTGTCATTAGCCTATATGGAATTGACGACGAGAAAGTAATCAAACAGCAAATTGTTTACAACGTGTGCATGTTTTCTGCTGTTGTTGCCAGTTATACATATAAATGTGAATGCATTCTGTCGCTTCGGATGTCAAGACATGAAAGCGAATGTTCGCATAAAAACATAATGAATGTGTTTGAGAGGATATATGAAAATCAATAAATACAAAAGTAACCATATATAGTCATTGTTGGTAACCCGTTGTATATAAATAAACCCCTCCGGGCTGTCCCGGTTATTAGAAAATAATGTAGGCTACTACGGTGGTAGTATGGGGTTACAGAAGAAATCATATGACAGATGGACCGACGACAACGTCGCTTTTTCATAAGTCAGTGGGCTAATTTGCCTAATCTTTGCGGGACTTTAGACCCCGGTGGAAACGCAGACAACCATTGGCTGAAGGAACCTTTTAGTTCCTGGTAAAGTAGTTCCTGGGACTGAAAGTTCCGGGTAATTTTGGTGGAAACGCGGCTCATGTCTGTGGTTGTGGGTGTGTGTGTTTTGGGGTCATAAAGGGTGAAATGTCGGGCCAAATGGTGGGGCAACTGCGCGGGACAGTACCGCAGTGCCCTTATGTGGGCCCCTCTGCTATTACACTTTTTATTTCTTTTCTGGATCTGGACTTTAAACCATCTGTTTATCCTATTTACAAACCCCGGAAAACCGTACAAACCATACACATGTTTTCATTATATTATTGTATTATGCCTTATGTAATAATAACATGGATTGCATGTACAATGGTTAAACAAATGGGTATTTTCATGACAACTGCACCATAATATTACATCCACTTGACATGTTTGGTATGTACGTATTCAACATAATTCAAACAATTGAATGAAATATGTGTCATACCAAATAGAATTTGAAAAAACATAGTTTTAGAAACTCAGGGAAAACCTAACACAATGGAATGTCCTCTCTGGTAATCATCTCCTTTTCCCCATTTCCCCACTAATTGTTTTAACAGCAGCCTCCAAATGGTGGGGGCCGAAATTCGAGATTTAAGATTCGGCCAGGTTAATTTATGGCAATGCCGCCTAGACCAAACGCGGGATTTGGCTTAAAAGGAAGGGAGACAAAGCAATCGAGGAAGATCGTAATCGACTTCCCACACTACACAGACGCTGTGTCGTGTGTGTAGATGCACAAGGAAGATCGTAATCGACTTCCCACCGTGCACATACTCTGTGCGCTGTGTGTAGACAGACAAGGAAGATCGCAATCGACTTCCCGCACTGCGCATACTCTGTGTTCTGTGTGTAGATAGACATGGAAGATTGTAACCGACTTCCCCACGTTGCACATGCTCTGTGCTCTGTGTGTAGCTAAACAGGCTGGGTAAGAACTTTTTACTCTGTGTTTCTGTTTTTAAACCTTATAATTGATTTTGAATTTGAAGCTAATGACCTACCTGCCTGTTCAATAAATTCTTATTTTTAACTTGGTCTTCATGACTCCATTTTATCTTCTTTTCAGCCGAAATTCCGCTTAAATACTCAGGGGGACAATTATGACTAGGACCTACTGATCAGGGGTCTAGTACAGCAAACGTCTTTAGTGGGGTTTTCAAGTTAGATAGGCGACCACGATCTGCCCGCTAAGGGATTGGTGGTATTGGTTCTGGTGTTTTTTGGCATAAGAGGACCCATGGGCGTTGTACGCCGGTTCTCCCCAAATTTGCCTTAAGGAGCCTGATAGATACGCACCGTCCTGGGCTCATAACTATCGATGCACTATCCATGTAAGGAAGGCATGTATTATGGTGGTCAGCCTCCTACCCTCTGGATTCTTCACCGAACTGAGATTTAACAATAGTGCTAAACCCGGGAGCATATATTGAGGAATGATGGCACAAGATAGAGTCGAGTGTAACCACTCCCAAGTTCCACGTATAGTTAAACTCAAATTTTAAATTATCATTTAATATGGAGTCAGATTATCACGAGGGTAAAACTAGTAACTGTTACGCTTTCTTGCTGTGGTCATGGATATATTTGATGTGTTGTTCCGCGCATTTGTGAATATTCTGATGCTCCCATTGGAATATTGACAGTCCGGCGACAGATCAGATAAATCTCTGATGACAGCATAGCCCCGTTTGCGAACGGAGAGCAACCAGAATGCTACTGGTCCGTTTCAGGCCAGTTTTAAGCGGGATATGAAGCAACGCCTTCATATCTAACCCATGGCAACGGAACCAGTGCATTCTTAATTATAATTGTGCCCTGTTCTTACGAACAGAGGAAAAATAACTAACATCTCGGTTTTGAATCACACCAGCCAAGGGAGAACACGCGGTGCCTTCCCCTCCAGCTACAAACCCTCATTGGTCTAGCTGTGAGGTGTTTACATATTCAATGAAACAATCCAGGAATATTGCATTCTGTTAAGATTTTTAATTTTAAAACCTCTCTAGTATTTCTCATAACCATATTCTGAACATGGCAATCGCATTATGATGTTATTCCAACAACAGCTAAGTTGTTCATAATATAGCACCACCATGACTGACAGTTGAAGTGTTCACTGTAAAATGTACTCTCAAGAAAGATTTCAGATTTGAAGCTTTCATCTTTCTGAAATGCCACTGACAAGACAAGTGCAATAGTGAATAGTAGAATAAAGTACAAATATAAATAGTGAGCATGATATTAGCATATTCAAATAGACTGTCGAACAGGTCAAGAATTACAGCTGTATTATGGATTTTTAAGTTGAATTCAGACCACCGGTCTACGATTGAACATATAAGGTTTAACATATGACAAAAGTTTGTGGAAATTATGTGGTCTTGTGGGCCGATTTCACGTTTTAGTCCAATGCAAATGGGATTTCAGTTGGCTTAATGAAAACCCTCATCCCTAAAATCTCAAATTACAACCCCCATCAACCCCACTGCCAAGTGCAAAAACTGCTGGCCAACTGTGTTTTTGAATTTTGAAACACCAGTAAGTACAAAAAATTAAAAGGAAGCACAATATAATTTTTAAGGATAAGACTGTTAAAAACAGACTGATATTAAGACAACTGAGACCAAGTATTCAATCTAAACAAGATAATGTTATGAGCCCAGTTCCTTAACAACTGAACTAAGCGATACTATGATTGTACATCAAATTAGTGAAAGTAAAAGAAAGGAATAGGGGTAATTACAAGTATTACAGACACTGAGAAACTAATGCACCATTCCTTTATGTAGATGTTTTTCATTAAAAAGGACTGAATTGATATTTCAATTTGAATTTTGTAAAGCTCTGGGATTTCACATGGTAAAACACAAGGAAAGATATTTATAAAATAAAAAACATTTAAGAAAATGAAAGAAAAGAAGGGAGTGTCAGTTCAATTCATTCATAAAAATATTTATCAGTGTAGTCATTTTAGCCACAAAGCAGCTAGCTTGTCTACATGCCACAACATACTACACATACTATGCTATTTTATATTTGGCCAAATTCCTCATCTACAAAGTGGACAGAAGTGATGGCATAGTAACAATATTGTTTGGTCTAAATTCAGACAGAAACATACGCCATTTAGAAAAGAAAGTAAAGGAGCTGGTTTTGATAGCTTACCTGTGTCAAGCCTGTTGCTGTTTCCTACCACTGCTGTTTTTAAGCAGTTCACTTCCCACTCTTCGAGACAGGCCTGCCCTCCATGCCATATAAGGGCGGTGACAGGGAAGTGACTCACGCATGAAAAATGCTGATTAGGTTAGGGGAAAATGCTGTTGGACTTGACCATCTCCTATGTTGACTACCACATAGAAGATGGCAGCAAGTTGGTCACGAGCAACAGGTGCAGGGTACTGATACAGATTCTAAAACATGCTGTTATAAAAATGTTTTAGTCCAATCAGTATAGCCCCTGCCTTTGTGATTCAGAAGCCTGCAATCTGTTTAAAATAACAGTGACAGCTTCTATTACTCTGTAATAACATTGAAAAGTACAATTTTCTAAGCACTGTTGCATAAGATGAATAGAGTCAATCAGTCCTTAAAGCTTTGCTCACTTGTCAGATTAGTTTGCAATTGAACAACGTTTGTACTGACAAATAGAAGCTCTCAAAAAGCATAGTTTCAAGGTCTCTTTATTACAGTGGAAGGAGACATTTTATCAAAAATGTATCCCAGTCTTTCATCTTTGATCAACAATAGTTTCAAAGAACTGTGATTCCTGGTATTGCTCTCATAGTTCCACAAAACATTATTATATGAGAACCCATGTGTATAGCTACAGTACTGTTGAGATGAAATTTCAAATATATTCACATACCAGCTGATTTCAAGGTTTCTTTCCAAGTGTCTGTATTTTCTGAAATTATTTGTTTATGTGCTGGCTTTACTGAAAGAATTTCTATTAAACTTCAAAATCATTAACAATGAAGAGCAAGTCATCAAATGCTGATTTACTAGATTGATGCAATAACTTGTGAAAATGTATCTCTGTATCTTAGGGCCTGATTTACCATATGCAAACACAACACTAATAATACAACCAATTATTGGTGAAAAACAAATACTATGACCAATGATCTGTTTTAGCATATGCATGTTATTGGTTTTGTGTGTGCTAAAAGTTTTTGCTATGCTAAAAGGCTGTTTGCTGTTTATTGGTAAATGTTATATGCCAACTGTTGCCTTCACATAACTTCGAAACGATAACATCAGGCTAGATTTTCTTAGAATCCGAGGCACTCATCAATATTTTACAATTATACTAATAAAACCACAAAACATTTGACTAAAACATGGGGATAGTTGGGATGTTAACATTTTGCTGGCTGATGATGTCATTCAAAAACAGCAACTGGCAGTTCCAGATACCAGGGGCAACAGTCTCTTTGTCAGCTGTTCCTGTGTGAGTTCGACCAGTGAGAAGCTAGGATTTTTATGTCTGGAAGAAATGCTATTTCACCACCTGTCAAGCAACTGTCTCCCTCAGACAGCTGCTCCTCAGTGTACCAGTGAGCTGCTAGCCAGTAGCCTTCACCATTGGCATACCCACCCCAGTCAGCCCCAATTTCTCAAGGAGATTTAGTCCTTGCAGAACAGTGTGGGAAGACTACGCAAATCTGTATATGCATTTGTATGTATGAGTTAGTCAAAAAGAAACAGAACAGAAGAAAGGGCAGGTTCAAAACAAGAACTACCATTCTCAGAATTTTTAAAAGTGATGTCCATCATTTCAAACTGAATGGAATATTATTTAAAGTATTTGGAAAAATAATTCCAAATGCATTAAAGTGTTGCACTGTAAAACCAGCTCAAACAAAAGGCGCTTTTCTAGGAATCTTTAATGGGTGGTAGCAAGACAGAGTGGCTAATGCACCTGAATGGTATTTCCTTAAAGCAATTACCTTGTAAATGAATTTTTTTTTTTTTTTACTAATCTCTTACTAATCTCAAAGTGGCAGTCAGACCACATTAACCAAGTACAGATTGGCCCATAGTGCAGGTACTAATTGTGTGAGTATTTTCAATTCACCAAGAAAACAAATGAGTTGAAACACAATCCCTTACGTCTTCTCTACGCGCAGATGACAGTCGCTTCTGGATTGGCGTGATGGACAGGTGTGAGAGTCCTGTGGTGTAAAAGCAGCTGAAGGGTGACTGACGTCCGTGACAGTTGTGAGACCTGGAAACAGACAAAGGGGTAAGTGTTTGCACTGGGATAACAGTCGCAGTTTATTTCATGTTTTATTTCTTGTTCATATGGTTTGAATTCCTACATGTACAGTACAGCGGCTGAGACTTATTGCTCAATTCATATGTACTAGAGTGGACTCTGCAAGAGATGTGGCAGGTACAAAATGTAATACAGCACAAGATTAGTGTTGGGGTCTTTATTTTTTAGAGTACTGCAAAGCACATGCAGATTCTGTAACATACTGTTGTACAATGTTTAAGGCCTGTCACTATTACCCCTGCCTTTGTGATTGAGAAGCCTATAATCTGTTTATACTGTGAGAGCTTCTATTAATCTGCAAAAACATTGAAAAACACAATTTTTGAAGCACTTTGTCGCATAAGATGAATACAGTCAATCAGTCCTCAAGACTTCATCTCTGAAATTAGTTTTCAATCGACAAATGGAAGCTCTCAAATAAGCACAGCCTCGATGTATCCTTATTACAGTGGTAGGAGACATTTGTCTCAGTGATGTATCCCAGATGTATCTTAGATCAAATGGTAAATGGTAAATGGACTGCATTTATATAGCGCTTTTATCCAAAGGGCTTTACAATTGATGCCTCTCATTCGCCAGAGCAGTTAGGGGTTAGGTGTCTTGCTCAAAGACACTTCGACACGCCCAGGGCGGGGTTTGAACCTGCAACCTTCCGACTGCCAGACAATCGCTCTTATCTCCTGAGAATAGTTCCAAATAACTGGAATTCATAGCATTGGTCTCACTGTTCCAGAGAACATAATTATATGAGAACTTATGAATATAGCTACACTACTGCTACAGTAACTACAGTACATAAATACCAACCAACCGATACCAGCAATAAAGAACTGTTATTCCTGGTATCGGTGACAGAGTTCCAGTGAAAATTTATTAATCTGGCAAATCAGTACTCGATGACTTGCACTTCAGTGATATCAAGGTTAAAATTTAATACAAATGTTTTAGTAATGCCAGCTTATGAACAAATAGTGTAATAAAATATAATGGTGTTATAAAATTAAAAAAAAAACATTTTATATACCTATTGTTGCAACATAAAAACATTCAGAACAATGAACCTCAGGCCAAGTTTCTTTAGAAGCAGAGGCATTGATCAATATTTTTTATAGCGTACAAATAAAAGCATAAAAAGATGGCTGAAACATGGGAGTGGTTGGGATAGAAGCATCTTCCGCTGGCTGATGAATGCAAGGCAGTAAATAACCCTGGTAATTCCAGGTACCAGGGGAAGCAGCTTTATCAGTCAGCTGCTCTTAAGTGCACAGTGAGTGGCTAGCATTTTCATATTGGAAATACTGCAAGCTCAGAACTAGGGACTTTTTTCTATATTTCCAAGGCTTTTGGGAAAATAAAAGAACAAATAATGAACATGGAAAAAAGCACAATGACTTTCATTTTCAAGCCATTGATCTAAAGAATTATTGAGCTTATTATTTGCACTGACATAAAACTAAATTGACCTCCATTTGTGAATGTACTGGAATGAAATCATGTGCTCTTTCATTTAAGTTCAAGTGTATTTTTAAGTATACTTTCACCACAAAGCAAAGACAAATTCAACCAGTTAAGTATGATATTGTCTTTAATGTCAAGTAGAAACACATTCAAGCGATAGCAATAATACATTAAAAAGCTTTCAGTTTGTCCTAGATTACTGATAAATAACAGATAAAATGAACTTTGAGTTTAATTTTGTAAGATTATAGCCCTGCAATTAAATAGAAAATGCTATCAAATTAAGATATTTCAAAGGATGTGTTAGTGTCACAGCACAGGTAAGACACATTTGCACTGTGAGTTTGCATGGAATAAAATATAATAAATATCTGTAAATACATTAAAGCCACTAGTCCACAACTAATAAAAAGAGTACAGTACTTTTAAAAGGGTTTTACCCCATTTCCAACCAGTAATTCAAACTAATCCACAGGTTTTATGGAACTTCCTGTTTCAATGAACTAATATAAGAGTTTCAACAGGAAGAGGAGGGCTACTGAAAAAAGGAGAGAAGAGAACATTGAACTGTCATTGGATGAGAAGTAATCTGTCTTCTTCACTTCCTGCTTGGATATTTAACAACAAAAAAGTGCAATGCCTCATGGGAATCTACCATAGAAGAGCTGAAATTTTAACACTTAGCTGCCAGGGGATACTGGGAACTTAGAGTTTAGTGAAAGAGATCAATGTTATCTGAACTACAGAAAAGGAGTCTACAAACATCCCTTTAAGCTATTATTCACAAGGGATCAAATTGCGAGCTAAAGCACGACTGACTCGAAAGCACATGATGCAGAACAAGTGCAAGCTAGGTGTAAAGTTGTCTCTCTTCAGGCAATCTTTGCTGAATAGTGCAAAGTTTCTACTTCAGCACCAAGGAGAGCTGAGAGTTTGCACAGCCAGAGGGAGCGAGCTAAAGAACTGTGAGGACAAAGGCAGACAAGGTACGTACTCTCCGACGGTTAAATCTGCTAGGATGTGACCAACGGCAACGAGCAGGCAATGGGCGGGACTTTCAGTTAAAGCCAGTGAGAGGCACAGACTTTTCGAGGGACTTGAGAAACTGGGAGAGAAACAGGATTAACAACCACTAACTACGACTATCTCCAGTTTGAAGTTTACAGAACAGTTAAATGCACTATTTTACCTCCAGTGAAACAGATCTATATATAAACTACCCATTGCATATGTGTAATAGTGAAGGTTTTAAAGCAGGTTTTATACAGGCATAAATGTGTGTGACTGAACAATGTTACACTCAAGGAGACTTTAACTATCAGCCTGTCAGAGAGTACACAGAGAAAATATCTGTTGTTCGGCGAATTAGAAAGAGGTGCACATGACAGGGCTGAGTTGAACTCCAGAGTTTATTCACAGTGGCATATGCAGAGACAGACTCATTTTTAAACGTGCTTGGAATGTCTGACCACAGACGCACAGCGCTGTGATTGCAACACAGGGACACACATGGCGCTTAAGATGCTGGTTTCCCAAGAGCAGTACTGCAGTAAGAGAAAGGTTTTTATACTTATAGTTTTCTGCACTCCCTCTTAAATTAGCAGGCTGACTCACAGGCCTTGTTCCAACCATAGAGGGCAGTAGTTTTCTGATTCTCCTCTACACAATCTAGCAGCCAGATCAAGCAGCCCAAGCGATATGTGAAGAATGATATCACAATGCAACATGTGGTAGTGATACCTTTTTTTAACTCTTTGGAGTCTGCCTTAATTTATTATGGGACCATGAACATTTGGTCATTTCTGCATGCCAAGGACAAATTTATTCATGCCACTTGTAAGCAGGCGATGACATAACCTAATGTTTCTTTCATGGATGCATGTTTAGCCTATTTTATTATTAACTGGACATTATCCAAGGCCTCCTTTAACCCTTTAATTGCAGCATGTATTGCTATTTTAAATTTTCTAAATGGCACCAAGCATTTTATTCTTATAAGGACTTATACAAATAAAGTAAATAAGCATTAGCATTAATTAAATAGGGTATTTATTATATTATTACCTGATATAATATTGTCTGATTTATTATAATTGATTTTTTAAACTTATTTTATCTATTTTTTACAGAAAACTCTCAGGTAAAGATATGAGGTGCTGATCCAGACCGCGTCTCTCCAGTTCAGCGGCTAGCAAACGGCAGTGAAAGGGTTAACACTTACTGAATGGGACAAAATTTCAGGCTTCATGACCACTCAAAAACTTTCTCCATGAAGTCTAAGAACAGATTGCACTTTCATATCACATAGTAATAAAAATACAGGCTTGAATCACTGAAATATATCCACTTAAAATAACATTAATTGTTATGAGCTATATAAGCCACCAAAGTTCACACTTTAACCCTTTATGTGTAAATGACATTACTCAACGGTTCTAGGGACATTGTGACGCAGAATATATAGACTGCATGGTTGATTCTGTCACATGGCCATCTAAGCTACAACTTCACAAATTATTTGAAGCACAAGGATGTCTATGAGCACATGTTTACTTATAATATTATATTACAAAGAATTACCGGTTGCAGTTTGCACAGCAAAGCTACTAACGTCTGCTCTGAGATCAACTGCCAACTGCTTACAGTTGAGCCTGGAGGGGCAGGGCATAACAAGCAATCCAGTATCCTAGAATAGTTACACAGGGCCTATGTTCTGCATTCTCCTACCACTAAATTATCACAATATTCAGTGCTAAAATATATTTAAAAAGTAGTTTCAGCAATTCTGTTGAGAGAAAGCAGTACAATTCATCAAAAGTAAGATTGTAAACACAGCAGCACCAGTAGTGGCTGAATCAGGAAGTGAGCAGTGCCTTGCTGCACTGGCTCTGTATTGGAGCGGCCATTTTGAAAGCTCCCTATCTTAATACAATGCAGGGCAAATTTGATCATTTAATTTCATCAATCCAACACAAACAACATTGAGAACTTCATTGTTTTCATGTTTATCGCCGGTTAGGAGCTGCACACTCTCTTCCTGTCCCTTAACCTAACGGTTTCCCCTCATTCTTCATAGTGCAAAGCCTGGTTGTCAGTTTGGGCACTTCTCCTCCACAGAAGCACTGACACCAACAAAAAACAAACAGAAGCTAACTAAGCACGCCAAAAGACAACAATGAAGGCTTCCTCCTGCATATGTCAAATAAAGTGAGTACCCAAACATCACACATCCACTCTAGCAACTCAGAGGCATCAAGCCACCTTCCCTGGCTAGCTATGGCTCCCCCTATCCGTCTCTCCATTTCCTTGTTTTTAGCATAGCACAATGTCCTCTCCCTCCCCTCTCTTCAATAGTGATCAAACTCCTTAAAACACCTGAGAAACACTCTTCCTGTCATTGAATGTGATCCATGATGTCTTTATGTACCCCAATCCATTCCCAGGTACCATTATTAGCAAGGAACAAAGCTCCCCTTACCTCTTGAGATTTCCTCTCCCTCTTTCTCCTTCTCTACAATCCCCAATCATGTATTCCTCTTCTTCTTCCCAGCAAGCCCTGCAAAGGGGCACTCCCATGTATCTTCAATATGCAGGGGTGCTCATATTGGACTGTACCATTCTAATACTGTACAGTGAGCCCTGGCTGCTCAGAGAGGGCCTGTTTGTGCATATGGCCCCAGAAGCTTCCACATGCTTCTATCAGATAGTAAGTGACCAATTCTGCAGCCAGCAGCCCCCTCCCCAGCTTATTCTATTCCTCCCCAAAGGGTTTTCCTATCTTTCAGTCCTTTCAACAGCCAGAGACTCTACAAAGAGAGGCAATTGTCACTCCGGGAGCAGCTGGGAGCCCAAGGGGACTCCAGAGGGAACTGTGCATCTGCCAGGCTCTGGTGCAGCTATCAATGGCCCAGAATAGCCCTAAGGGGGTGACAATGACTGCAGAAAAGGACAAATGAGTGGGCTCACTCTAGAAAATGCACTGAAATTTCTCATTTGAATTGCAAGCGTTTATGCAAATACATCCCACTATTTGCAAACACCCCTCTCCAAACAGCCAGAAGTAAAACCACAGAGTGAAAGAGGTTCCCTTTAACATACTGTATGTGTAGATGGGCTTCTGAAAGGCAGTAAGTGATGTTGTCTTTTTGCCAGCTCTTAACAATTATTTTCTGAATATATTGCATAGTTCACAACATATTTTATAATCGCACGTAGCAACCACTATTCTATTGAATGGCTGTACAAATCTCCAGATGTTGTACTGTTGAGGATATTTACTGAGCAACCCCATTCAAAAGTTATTAAATCAGGAGCCAAAATATAATTTGAATTTCATTATTTTGTAGTGAAAGTATTTTACCTTCTGAAACCGAAATAATACACATTCAGCTTTAATTCGATTTGAATAATCCTTCTGCCGTGTCATATATGCCATATGCTATATGTGTTTGTGAAACTCAAATCGTGGAAATCGTTCTTATTTTTTAAAACAAAACACATTTATATATCTCTAAGGATATCAATGTATAAAGGAGTAATTATCATTGACAACCGTTGACGGAACCAATGAAAACTCTAGTCCACCAAAGATGCCAACCAAAAGTACTTTGCTGATAGAATAAATATGTGTAATTCTAGACCACACAAGGTAGGATCTCAAATCTCACTGCATGCAATGAATAAGTATTGCTTCACCATTCCAGACCATGCCTATTTTAGGTATTTCCATGCCAATGAAAATGTCAAAGAACAAATGATGGCCTTTGTTTTTCTATAAGCTTAGGCAATATATGCAACACAAGAGCTGCGTCCATATTCCTGACAAAATCATCACAGTTGAGACTGATGCGATTTATTATTGATGACCTTGAAAGTCGAGATAAAAGCCTACATACAACTGACGACTATTTTATTTGATAAAAAGCTACACATGTACACTTGCCAGAAGGTACCACTAAATTCCCATGGTTGAACGAATGGTCCTTTTCATGTAGGCGGTTGGTGCGCACCGGTTTTTAGAATCAACTACAAAGCGTAATGAAATGTACTATGGAGCTTAATGAAATGTTCCCTTGAACAGGCCAGTATTCCCCAACCAGACACATGCTAAAGCGGGCTGCAGCGACTGTGAAAGATGTGGTTGTCCTTTCTGTGTTTTGTATGGGTAAGTATTTATATGTAAACAATGGCTGTTGTGAAGACGCGCAGCGTTGCCGCGGTGCGTAAGTTTCTTGGGTAACTATGCGCGCAATTGAAAGGAAGAAATAGCGTCTGATCCTAGTAATCCAAAAGGTCCTAAATGATGGAAATCGAATATTGTGACCTTGAACTGAACGAAATGGTGTGATGCTGGTAAGAGCGTAGTTACATTTGTAGTTTTTTTTTTAATTTTTTTTTTACATATACAGTGGGCGCAACAAACACATGTTAACTAACCGATGAAAAAAGCACGCGGATCGGCTAAAAATTCTGGAAAAGAAAAAGGTTTCCTTTAATAAACACGCTGCAATTCATCTGGTTTACAAAAAATTACTCTCTCCCGGACCTTCCATGTGTAGCCTATATTAGGCAATATACGAGCAACAAATGAGAACTATAGAAATACTCTACAGAATGCATACGGCTCGTTTTGGCGAGTTGCTTTGTTGGAAGAAAAAAAAAGATGGTTCGTCATATGGTTTACAAACTTAGCCTTTTATCTTATTTATCAAAGGAATTTAGATCCCAGAGGTGTGCAACCCATGCCAACTTTATAAACGAGCATACTTTATCTATGACCAGTGTGGAATTTGAGCAGTCTAAACAAATTAACAAATGTAAGTAATATGGACGTGAATGGTTGATTTAATCCACCAGCGTTAACTGTGTCTCTCAACATATATGCTATGCAGTAGCCTATAGGTAATGATAAATGGCCAATGATATATTTCGTTAGGAGGGGGTCATCCTAATTTGTGTCTGTGTGAGATGACAAAAAAAAAAAAAACTCATGGATGTATATCAGTGACAATATCTAGAACAGACAAAGTTTGATGTTGGTTCGCTGGTTTTAATGTCAAATGGCATACTTTGAAAGAGACATACACCAATCAGCCACAACATTATTACCACCTATATTGTCTAGGTCCCCCTCGTGCTGCCAAAACAGCTCTGACCCGTCGAGGCATGGACTCCACCTCTGAAGGTATCCTCTAGTATATTTGGATTTTTGTATATATTTGTATCTACTACTGTATATTTGTATCTGATATTTTGTATCTACTGTAAATTTGTATCTGATTGTGTTACTTTGTTGTCTTTGATGCTGCAACAGTGCAAATTCCCCCCGGGGATCAATAAAGTACACCACTACTACTACTACTACTGCTACTTATTACATTATTGTTTTTATTACATAAAAAAATTGAAATGGATTACATTATTGGGAGTTATTACACCATTGGTAGTTTATTACATTATTATTTTCTACAGGGCTATTTAAAGATAATATACTGTTAGTGGGTGAATTATTTCCACTCTGGATGCTTCAGCTGTTTTGGCGGCACGAGGGGGACCTGCACAATATTAGGCAGGTGGTTTTAATGTTGTGGCTGATTAGTGTATATACCAAAGCAGTTTATGTGCATATTGTAGGTCAGAAAGCAGTACTGCATTATGCTGCAAAGTTTCAGAATTCAAATCGCATAGTGTAACCTTTTAATGGCATGAATGTAGTTGTTACTGTTTGTGAAATTAAAATGCCCTCTTCATTTGAAAATGTTGTCTTTATTGCCTCTGTCTACGTCTGCATTAACGCACATTTCATTTGCATTCATTTTCTTAAAATATCCCTTTGTGATTATATTCTTTCTAATGGTTCCTGTATCTTCTGTACAAATAAGGTGTAATGCAATGAAGTTGATGCATGATACAATATTATCCTCAATACATTGTTTACATATTTATTTATTTATTTATTTATTTATTTATTTAATTTAACCTTTATTTACCCAGGGTAGGGTAGCTTCCTTTCCTTTCACGTGTCCTTTCCTTACTTAGTAATCTATTGTCTAGGAAACATAAATAGGCTAAACTGTTATGCATTCCTCATGTATACTATTGGACATAATTATAAAAACAGGAGATTAACTGGGATTCAAACCCGTGTCCCTCTGGTCACATGCTTCCAACTATTTCTGAACACAGTTTTCCATGCCTTCAGCAGAACACACCAATTATTCATACTGTAAGTATAAAAGCCCCTTTATTCAATAAAGGGAGAGGAGTACCAGTTTATTTTTTTCTTTTTTGTTATGAGCAAAGCCAAGCAATGTCAGCACAGCAATAAACCAGCTAGCTTCAGAATGTACAATATTAATCTAATTGGAACTTTGCTCATGGATCACTAGTAGGGGTTTCTCACAGAACACCAGTGGTTGACAAACCACTGTTGCTAGATTCACTGCATGACTAAGAGGACTCTGCTGCAGGTACCACTTCATGGAAAACATCCACTCCACTTTTCACAAAGAGAAACAAACTAGTCATCCAAGGATACCCCAGAAGAATCAAATTATTAATTTCTTTTGCCCTATACGGACATACAGTAAGTGTACAGGTACAAAATCGGTTCTGTGAATCAGACAGGCAGCGATACACATTAGAGGTTGTTTTTTTTTAGGTCAGAATGTCAGATGGGTGCACTACACACCTGCAGTTTAATTTAGCCTTTAGCCAGGCAGGTGAACTGAGAATACAGTTCTTTTTTGCAGTGATGACCGAGGGATTATAATGGGTAGAGATTGCAAGGGATCATGTTGCAGGATTATGTATCAGGTCTAGGCAGTGTTCAGGAGGCCAGATGTAGGCAGCCAGTTTTTTGGCATTTCACCAGGACACCGAGGTTAACACCCCTACTTTTTTTTTTTTTTTTTTAAGTGGCAAGGGATCTTTAATGGCCGCAACAACTCAGGATCTGTTTAACGGCTCAGCTACACAATATCATGTTCTGAAACAGTGCCCCCATCACTGTTCTGGGGCATTTGGAGGGAAGAGTGTCCCCTACTGTCCCATTCGTCCAGCACCAACTTTTCCCCAGAGGTCTCCCATCGAAGTACTAACCAAGACTACACCCATTGGTCCAGCAGCATTCCTGAGAATGTTACTATCGCTGTTACTAAACACGATCTTGAAGGTGGCCAGCAGCCATCACTGCCAAAAACGAAAACGAGAAATCTAGTTCATACCAAAGAATAATTTATTACCAAGAAAAAAGAAAAAAATTATTGAAAAGGGTAGTTACAAATAATTAGAATCACTAGTCATTACTAGTAATCTAAAACAAAATGCATAAATATGACAAACTGCTGTAACTACTATTGCTCATTGATGGTTTTTGTATGTTTATGTAACTAAAAAAAACAGACATATGAATCATATATTTCTGTGTTTATGTGAACAAAACTATGAAGTGAACAAAGGTAAATATATTTTTTAATTTGCATTTTTCAACTATTGATCCAATTCACCACCACCAAACAAAATGCAACAATGAAGTGAATGTTTAATATTTAAAATTACAGTACCTATCTGCACTGTCATAGTTTGTGTATTAGTAAGCTTGTTTTTTTTTTTTCATTAAAAGCTAAATATGGCTGCTAGTTTGGAAATTAAAATATTTCCTGCAACTTCATATTCATACTTCAGGAGCAGCATCTACAACAAAACAGATGACTTTGAGTTTGTGTTCGTTTTCAGTTTATTCCATAAGCACCCCCCAAGACTGAAGAACAGAAAGCTAGGATCACGGTTGCCAAAAGGCTGGTTTAAGGTCAGTTCATATGTGTAACTTTTGTTCAAGGTCATGGATGAGCATCACTCAATGAGAATAAATCAGGGGAAGTACAGTGGTCACATGATCCGGTACACAGCTGTGGTCTTATGTACAAATCACGTTTTCTTGAGGCAGCTAAAGAATTCAAAATTCAAGTGAACTGCGGTTGCAACAGTCCGTGCAGGAGGACATGGATTGGGGTCATCTGGACGCAGAATTTTTCATCCGGGCGCGGTGGCGTCTGGACGCCTCCCTCCAGGCCACCCTCCTGAGTTTCTGGCTGTGTTCCGGCAAGTCACAGATCGCCTTTCTCCTGTTACGGTGCCTGAGGCAAGAACAACACTGAGCTCAAAACAGAACAACACTGAGCTCAATCCACGGTCACTATAGGAACTTTGTTACACTGTCACAGGGCTTCTAACGGGATATAAATTGCATACATGTTGTAAATACAGATATCAAGACCTAAATTGCAGTCCCACTGTGATCACATAATACAGAAAGAGGATTCCAGGCATCATAAAAGAAAATCATATGAGAACAACTTGGGTTTTTACACAATTTTACACAATTTAATTCTTATATTCAATGAACATTTGACCACAAACCAAGGACAGATAATCCGGGAAGCCCTGGGCTGAATCTCAGTACCTGTTTCTGTCCTTCTCCCTGAAGGCACGCTCTTTTTCTGGGTCAGCTCGGATCCTCTCTCTGTACTTCTGCTGCCTCTCTCTGCTAGAGATTCGCTCTGAAACACAAACGTTAGATTACTGCCTAATGATGAGTATGGTGGGAGGTACATTCTTAAAATGTTACTAAAAAGTTTGTGCTGAGATAATTTTTTGAGAATATATTGGTATTTGGACTTCATTGCATACACTCATCAGACCAAAGAATCTTACATAAAAAGGGAACCTCCTTACTCGTTTCTCTTTAACAGATACAAACTACTGTGCACAGATACACAAACCAGACAATATCATTACGGTGCATACAGACAGAAATGTACATGCATGCATGCACACTCACACACGGAATGGACATACATCTGAAGTAATCAGTACGGTACACAAACACACAGACACACACATACTTCTCAGACAAGACGATGAGGTTGCCCCTCTTTCTCCTGGCTGCTCAGAGAGTCCGAAGCTGAAGATCTGGGTTCCCGCAGGCAAAGAATCCCCCATTCTGAATTGGGAGAAGGGAGCAAATGGAGGAGGTCCTGGGTAAGATTCACACTCCACCCTTCTGACACTCTCCTCAGACATCTCCCACTTGAAGTAAATGCTCTCAAAGTCGGGAGGCTCCTCTTTCACCTTGGCGATAGTCAATGTCCTGCCACACTCTGGCTGCCCACCTGACTGGGCCCCGGATGTGATGGGGCTTGTGGTCCTCTCACTGGTTACCTTGTCATTTAAGTCCGTCATTGCAGGGCTCTCCCAAATGCATGCAGTAGCCTCCCTCTCCTGAGGATGTGCCTCTGAGTATGTCCCCTCATATGGACCTGTGATAATGACAAACACGCACAGCCAGGCATTTGAAATTTGTGTGACACTGGACCGCCATTTGTGTGACAGTAATTTGAGGTTCATATGCCAGAATTCCCTCCTTTGCAGTATATAACAGGTTTCATATATGCAAATGGTCCAGGCATGCTTTAAGAAATATTTGTGTAGTTAGACAATTAGGCAAGGACTAGGCCTAATATACTGTATTTAAAAGTGGTTTAAGCTGTGTTTCTTGAAGCCGGAACGCTTTTAGCTGGTTAACCAGCCATTCACAATCTGACCAACCTATATAGTCAGCTAGTCCACTAGTTGACCACCAGCTTACTCTGCCATCTTAGCCAGCTTTGTAAAGCCATGGATCAGCTATGACCAGCTAGAACTGTCAAAAACACAGCTTAAATCATCTTAGAATCCTGGCTTTAGCTGGAATTTTCATCGGGGTATGAGCATCAAATCAAAGATCTCAACAGCATAATGTTTTGTACTCACTCTTAATCTCTCTCTTCCGTGTGCATTCACTCAGCACCACTTTCTCTTCATAATGCAGAAATGGCACCGCACAAGCACGCTGCGTTTCGTTCTCCTCAGTCGAAAGGCAGGCATCCCGCCCATGGGTGCCATCTGTGTCTGAGTTCAGACTATCGTCACACTGCTCCACTGAGTACTTGAAATGACGCAACGTTACGAGTTCTCTTTCAGCATTTTCCATTCGGATTTTCAGAATTTCGTTTTCTCTGTCCCTTTCGGCCACCATCCTTTGGAATTCTTGCATCTTTTTGTTGCTTATTGTCCAGGAAACATTAAGGACTACCTTTATTGCTGCTCTGATGGCGTCTTCGATTGCACGAGCGTCGTCCTCATTTAAAAAAAAAGAACATACTGGGTTATTCTGGAGTGTATTCATTTTGAAAAGGGGGACATCAAACCTGGAAGGCACAACACTGTGGTATGTTGCAAACAACCGAGTTAGCTAGATTGCGTTACTCAGATATATCACAAGCAGGGAGTTCAGCTTCAATACTTGCTTAATCGCCGTTATTTGCTTTGGCTAACTAATGTGGAAAACTGCAGAACACGTTGGTGGCCGGCTAGTTCCATCAATAGCTGTTTTGACATATGTCCCCATTACCGTGCAGTGGTAGCCCACTGTCTATCAACGCTTGATTAAAAAGAAACATCAATAAACTTTGTCTTAGTAATTCCACTTATCTCTTGAATGATTAAGCATGCACCACTCATTCGAAGTCTATCAACAGCAGCGTGAAACTCCAGCCATTCACCTGACACAACAATGCATCTACTTCCGAGAGTCAGAGGTTGTCGAAACGTGTACCAGTTTCGCGAGCACGCCCCCTTGAGAAAAAAATAATATTTTAAAGCACATTAACTTTGACGATAATTGCGGTTTTATCACAGAGCATTTCTGTAAAAAACGAACGTATATTTTCATATACTCAGCAAATGCAAACATCACAACGCTCTGCTTCAAATACTATTGTAGCTAATAGCAAAAAATAAGGATAATTTGCCCAGGACATGTTGCCAAATCTTACATGGCACCGCTGGATGGATCCAGATTTTGCATCCGCCACTGAATTATACGCATTTAAATGACTGAAAGTAAGAGAACGTAAAGAGGCTACCGTCTTCATATTTCCAGTGGCATGGGATTTTGTTATGTTAAATGGACAGTCTTCCTACACCGACTGAAGAACCACCTCTTCAGACTGCATGGATTCCCTTCATTAAAAAAGAAACCTTTTAAATAATAATAATGTTAGAGGAATAGCTATGTAAATAAATGGTAGCTGTGTCATAGTATTTACATTCGTTTACAATACTAATGATTTGTTTGGCTGGTTATCTCTTGCAATTGGCCTCCTGTGCCTACTTGGTGACGTCACACTTTTATATTCCTGTGACTAGCAGGTGATAGTATCAGTGACATTCTCAACCTTCGGAAGCCACTCTGAATAGGAGTTTCTGCAAAGTTACTGTAATGCTATGTCCAATATACTCATTTTTCAGTTAGTGCTGTTACAATGAGGCCTAAGGAAAGGATAATGTTCGTGTTGACTGTACACACGTCACATGGATTGATTAACACCTCAAGGAAAGCTCACTCCTGTGTAAATAATAATTACCTAGCTGTGCTGTGCAATTTAAAGAAAAATTTATAATACTGTCATGTGGCAATAATCATATTTTATTACTTCATCAAATTATCTCAGAGATCTGAAATTAATTAAATAATGTCTTGTCTAATAGTATTGATACACGATGCCAATTGAATTTCATTAAGGTATATCTTTAATGAAGTGGGTTTAGAACAGGTTGTATAGCACTGATAAGCATAAACTTTGAACTACTCTCCGAGCGAAGTGCACCCTTGCAATACCAACAACATATCACTAGATGGCAGTTTATAGTAAATAATTGTGCACACCAATTAGGAAAGTTTGCATTTGGGCTGCTGAGGCATACGGATTTCTTTTCCATTAGATGTGTTCAGCAGGGACACATTTGTTCATTGGAATTGCAGCCCTTTTTTGAAACATAGTCCCTTCATTTTGGTGGCCCAAAAGTAACTAGAGATTTGCTGCTGCTGTTTCCTGGTCAGCTTTGTGTTGTTGCATCATTAGTTTATGCACAAGTAAGGGAACAAATGGTTTAGAGTTGATTCTTGTGTTGATGTTGTGTCTCAGCCTGAAGACCAAAGAAGTTTCAATGGCAGTAAAGCAGGCCTCGTGGAGTGTGCAAAAAAGTACATTTTAAAAACTGAACAGTTCTGGTACAATCTCTAACGGACAGAAGAAGAGATCAGAGGTGCATTCAAATTCAGCGAGCAAGGCGAATGTTCGCGAACGTTTGCAAACTATTTCAAACTTTTTTCCGTTAGCTTTGTGTTCGCTGCAAATGTTTGCAAACATAAGCGAACGGTCTAAAAAAAAAAGTGAAGTGATTTTGGTAAATTGGGGAAACTGTATAAAAAGAATGCCCTTAAATTAAAACTGTGAGCTGTCTGCACTCTACCCTCGGGCGGACACGGTGGCTTGGGTGGACATGGTGGCATAGTGGTTAGCACTGTCGCCTCACAGCAAGGAGCTTGTGAGTTCGAATCTCGGCTTGGGGCCTTTCTGTGCGGAGTTTGCATGTTCTTCCCGTGTTCGCGTGGGTTTACTCCGGGTACTCCGGTTTCCTCCCACACTCAAAGACATGCGTGTTAGGTGCGCTCCTGCAGGTGCCCTTGACCAAGGCACTTGCCTCAGAACTGGAGTTGGTCCCCGGGCGCAGCACAAGAGAGGCAGCTGCCCACTGCTCCTAGGTAACTAAGGATGGGTCAAATGCAGAGGACAAATTACTTCACGGGGTTCAATAAAGTATATCTTCTTCATCTTCTTCTTCTCATATTCATTGTTTCATTTCAAATCCAAAAAGCCAAAACAACAAAAATTGTGTCACTGTCCAAATACCTATGGACTCCATTATGCACTTATTTATTGCTGAGACAGTACTTATTGTAAATGGACTGCATTTATATAGCGCTTTTATCCAAAGCGCTTTACAATTGATGCCTCGCATTCATCAGAGCAATTAGGGGTCAAGTGTCTTGCTCAGGGACGCTTCGACATGCCCAGGGCAGGGGGATCGAACCGGCAACCGTCCGACTGCCAGACAAGCGCTCTTACCTCCTGAGCTATGTCGCCCCCATATTAAACTAAATGGTAAATGGACTGCATTTATATAGTGCTTTTATCCAAAGCGCTTTACAATTGATGCCTCTCATTCGCCAGAGCAGTTAGGGGTCAGGTGTCTTGCTCAAGGACACTTTAACACGCCCAGGGCGGGGTTTGAACCGGCAACCCTCCGACTGCCAGACAATCGGTCTTACCTCCTGAGCTATGTCGCCCCCTAGACTAGAACTAGAACTACAGTATGTAATGAAGGCATACATGTGGGTGAAGGAAACAAAAGGTTACAGCATGCCATTCATATTCAGTATTCAGTTGCAGCTTCATCGTGGTGTTGGATGAGAGCGTTCATCAAAAGAAGGTCTGAGGAGTTTATCAGTCTCGGGGCTGTTGTGCCACGTTGCTCTGTGAAGTGACCCGGACACTGAAGTGAAGTGGCAGAGGTGTGGGGAGGGAGGGGGGGGGAGGGGTAGTGCAGATGTGTGTGCGTGTGTGTGAATAGTGATGGGGCAGGATGGGTTTGGAAGTGTTGGAGCAGAAAATCCTTCCCCCATTTCTCTCCTTCTCTCTTTCTCTCCCTCTCCCTCTGTCAGTAGGCCAAATGTAAAGCAACAGCAATTTGTGTGATTTCACAGCTCACCGGGTCTTTAAATCTCTGACAGCCTTGTGCTGAGAGAGCGAGTGGTCGAGGGCGAGATGGAAGAAATGGAGAAGAAGAAAGAAACAGAGGGAAAACAGGGATGTGAACCAAAAAGGGAAATCATGGAAAACTGACAGAAGACAAAAGAAGGATAGAGATGAAGGTGGTGACATAAGGAGAATGTTGAAAGAAATGGATAAAGAGAGGAGCGGGCTGAAAGGGAGGAAAGACAGAAAATGAATGAGGGAAAATGAAGGAATGTAGGATGGCATGAGAGCGAGTGTGTGGTACATGGACAGTAAGGGAAACAAATAGGAATGTGAATAAGTGCTGAATCTAGTAGTGGGTGGGACAATGTTAAGGAGCCACAATTCAAATCAATGTTTTATTAGGAGATAATTTGGTCTTTTTTTTGGAGTGACAACATTCTCCATTGGGCTGAGGCAAAGGTGTTGTAGTGTTGCTGGGTAAGCAGTCATCATATGAAAGTGTGTTAAGTGTAAGCATTACCGGTCTTTTCATAATCCATCAAAGTGGTTGTGTCCATGTGTTCTTGTGTGTTTTAAAATGTCTTTATTTCACAATATTAGATCAATCTTCAATCTTTTAAACAATCAAAGCTTTTGTTTGAAAGCACTGGTGGAGAAAATACTCTGAACTGAGCGCAAAGACTGTTGCCTAAGAAACATAATGCTTATTTCACTCTGTAATCCTAATGCGTTTGGTTTACAACTGAAAAAATGTTTAGAATTACGAGATCCTGTATGTATGGACGATATACATAGAAGACCAGAATTGTTTGTGGTTTTTTTCATGTCAGATTTCTAAACTACTGTGCCACATCACCACTTCATTGTTTGTTATAAGAGACTGCTCTTGTATTTTCAAATATTCTCAGATCAGGCCATTTTCTATTTAAAAAATATTGCACCTTTCCACTGATAGGTCTAAATGGAGTCTAGAGACCACAGCTTTAAATCCCAAGCTTATGTGATGTGTCCCACAGCAAAGTTTGCCACTGAAAAACTATCACTCGAGTTCATTGCAACAAGAGTGGCTGGACCTCACAGGTTGACTTTTAAGGTCAATGGTGAGAGCTGAGTGCCTTGTCATCCCATAAATCAGGGGCATTCGGACCAACCCACATCACCTCTCCTCCACCAAAGACTGACTGAGCTCTAGATCACAATAATATCCTACATATCAGGTATTTCAGGTCAGGCGTGACAAAAACATTTTTATGGGCATTATTTCGGCAATATGTGCGTGTTTATGGACAGCAATAAGTAGTTTGAGGTGATCTGAAGAAATTGCGTTTTTATATTAATCATGTGAGGCATATGACGATGATTGAGGATAATCGGCTGGATTTGGTGTTTATGTTATATTGAAAAAAGCTGTGAGATGAACAGATTGGTAGAGATAAAGAGGGTGGAAATTGAAAAGGTAAACGGCGGCTGTTGAAGATTAAGGCGAACGCGAAAGCCTTCTGTGTTGCTCCGCCTCTCTTTTCATGGCCGTGCTCCCTCAAATAGAATTACCATACAGGGCAAGGGGTCAAGTGAACGGTGCGCCTCCAACCAGCCAGCTGGAAAGCTCGGAGTTCAGAGGTCACCGCTGTGCCGTCTCATTGGCTGATCTCTGAGACAAACTAAATTAACCTCTGCCGTCTTCTCTTTCCCGCAGATGTGTACAAAATAACTTAACATTTCTGCTTTGTTTTTGCACACCCCAACAGAACTGGCCACTGGGAAGCATGGGTTTCTTTAAAACTAGACTGGCAGACCACCCCCCCCCCCCCCCCCATGGGTAAAAAAATAAGTAAATAAATGGATAAAAACAAGGACCACCCTGTTGCTTTATTCTGAATTCCTAAATGCCACAATGAATCAACATCTAACCACAAAAGCAGGTAATTAACTGTCAATTAAGAGGCATTGCATCATTGTTAAGCCAATCGTGAGTAACCAATGTGTCTGATCCTAGCTTTACAGCAGTCTATACTATTTCTGGAGTTTCATTTCTTTTACTGTAAGTAGTTGGCCTTTTAAGTAATTGCCGCAAGTTACATGCATGATTATGCTCAACATTGTTGTTGCAAGCCACATTATATTTAGATTATATACTGTACGTCAGCATTCTTTACTATGTGACATTACTTGTTCTCTTGTATCTCTTCTTTTTACTGCTGCCAGTCTATGTTGTCTCTTCGATGGCTTGCAGATCGGTAAAGCAGACCTGAAATAGTAAGAGTCTTTGCTAAAGGTTTATGTACATTATGTGCTGCTTTAATGTTGGCACCTCTTATCTGAACTCACCATCTTTGTAATTTAATTTTTATCCCATACATGACTTTGACCTTCTCTTTGCTGGAAGGCTTTCATAAGCAGTGATTTATGGGCAAAATAAATCCAGTGGCTTCATTGAAATGTGCTTAAGGTGGGGGTCACAGTTTAGGTCAAAGATGGCAGCACATAAATTGGAGGGAGGAGACGGAATGAGGGAGGGAGAGAGAGTTTGCAATTTAGTTAAAAAAGACAAAAGGCCTGTCAGACATTACTCCCAAGATTATGTGAGTAACATAAATATATGATTTCAATACTCCACCTCAAATAACGAATTAATTTCTTAATTTGTTGTGAACATTGTCTGAAGATAATTACATTAATTCATGTAATATATTGGCAGGTTTTACTGCTTCACTGAAACAATTTAGATTAGACACATTTCTCTGTTCCATAAAGACTCAATTTCACAAAAACATCTTGATAAAGCAATTATATAAGGTATAGTTGCTGCTATCCAATATAAACCAATATCAAGTTACAATCTTGGAACTGTAACTGAATTTCTTATCTGCCGTTTAATTGTAAGAAACAAGGGGAGTGACTCGGGTGTTGGCAAGGCAAGCAAAGGCACACTGAGCAACTAGTACAAGCAGAGGACATAAAAACATGCTCTGGAAGATTTGGAGACTATCACAAAAAAGGAAATCCAGAGTCCAGGAAAGGATCATTCTATGAGTGCCACATTCCAGATTTCAGAAGTGAAAGTATGACCCAAGATAACTGTCTGTGTTCTTATCGAATAAGACATCCTGACCCAGAATACAGAGTACAGAAGGCAGCCAGATAGTGAACTCAAAATGTTGAGTGTTTTTCAGAGTAAGATATGGAGGGGTGCATTTCATGGAGGTCATATGACAGGAGTTGTTTGTGAGGGAAAGGAGATTTCATTTTAAACTGAAGAGAAATACCCAGACATGGGCTTGAAGATTAATTGAATCAGTGAAGACCCTATTCTTAAATGGGGAGTATGATTTGTGGGCATCCATCATTTGGGTGACAGTAGTGCACTGATGACCATCTGGATGGTACAATTCAAGAGTCTTTGTAAGGTGAAAACAACATGACAAGGACTAAGAGTGATTTTCTAAATGCCAGTATAAAAGCAAAAGGGGAATGTTTTCCACATGACAAGAGAATATTTGAGAAGAAAGAATGAGGGAATATGGTACTGAGGGCATCATTTTTTAGAAATGTAAGAAATTTGTGTGGTCAAGGATCACACATGAATACTCTCTCAAACTTATTTGGTTTTATTTTGGTGACAGCTGTGTGTTCAGGGAAGTGTTAGGACTCCACTCAGTGGTGAGTGGCCATTGTTTGCTCTGAGTCATCAGTGGTTCTTATACAGCTGGGGGGAGGCAGAGGCAGAACAGGGAACACGCCAAAACAGATTGTGTTCTTTCTGGGGGGGTTCGTTTGCGTCAAGAGTTTACCACAAATGTGGCATAATCACTAATTGCAGAGCCTGACTCAGGCTATTAATGAGTTCCACGGAGTGAGGTGCTTAGTGAACACATGTAAGAGTGGGTTTCAGCCTGAAACTACCATTCAGGGAGCCCTTGAGGTCCAGTAGCGCTTTTGGTATTCAGTGAAATCCTTCCGTCTAAATTGGATGGAAGCTTGACCTGTAAAAGATAGAGCACTGGATTGTGAGCTCCTCTTGGATGGGACACTGCTGTTTTAGCCTTTAGCAAATCTTTACCTCAATAATGTTAAAGGAAATCTGAGCTTCAGATTTTCAAACCAACTTGAACATAAACTTTAAAATATTTATCTATATTGTTATCTGTATGTGCGTGCTCATGTTTCTTTGTTGTGCATGCAAGTGCATGTGTGACTCTGTGTTTGTATCCTATTATAATATATTGCAAGACCTTAGTTGAAGTTTTTTCTCTCTCTATCTCTCTCTACTGATTGTGTGAGTGCAGGAATGTCCTTAAACCCTCTGGTGAAAAATATGTTTGCTTTAAAAAATTATCAGTTTGGAAATATTAGACAAGATTCAGTTGTCTGCGTTTTATATTATATATAGTGTATGTACTTACATGCGCAGTCCAATCTTGTCCACTCCTCTCTGCTGACTGTGGATGTGTTTGTGGGTCCTGTCTGTTGGACTGGAAGACACTTGGCCATTCATATCCTGCTGCAATGAAACTGAGAAGAGACATAGCAAGTGAAAACCTGTCAGTGCTATTTTTCATCCATTCTTTTTTTTTTACATTTCAATTAGGAGGCTGCCTGATGCACCTAGCTAGCTGAGAGCACTCAAAAGCCAGGCTTGTTTAATTTCCCCATTTATAAAATGAATATTAGCTGCATTGCTGTCAATATCGATTTGTGCTAAAGGTTAAAAGCTTGGAGGACCTTGGTTCGAATATGAAATGCGTAGCAACCAACCCTTTACCCTCACTGACCGCTCTCTCCCTGTCCGGCCTACCCAGATCACCAAAGCCTGGGTCTTGATTTCTTCCCCCATCTGTGATTAAATCCAGCCTATTTCTCTGACAAGCTGACCTTAACCCTGGACCTCCGTGCCCATAGGTCACTTAACCTTGAACCCAATTACAAGATAAGGTTACTTAAGTGTGACCCACACCTCGGTTCACTCAGTTAATAGGACAGTCAGGAGGGGAAAAAAGCCAGCACAGCTGATATGCTCAAGCCAATTCATCGGGTTGACACAAAGGTCGGGCTAAAACCATAAAGAACAGCCATTTAGATTCCTCATGTGAAATGAAATTCAGCAGCACACTCTGCAGCAAGCAGCATGCAAAGCCCCCAGCAGAGAATATTATTATTATAATTGTTATTTATATGCTTTTCTGATGCACTTATCCAGAGAAATGTACATACATGATTTCCATTTGTATCAATTTATGCAGCTGCATATTTAATGAAGCAATTCAGGTTGAGTACTTTACTATATGTAGGTGTTTAAGGGCACAAATGGACCCTGTGATGTGTTCTTTTCAGTCAAGAATTGTCCTACATTAACATTCCACAGTTTTCTTTTACTGAGTTCAGTGTAATAGTAGCATGTATTTTAATTAGTCTGTCTCACCGATGCTCAATATAACATATTTTGTTAAATAGCATTGGACTTCTGAAGTTATTTGTGGATTAAATTAAAAATGTATTTTATAGTGCAATAATGTATTTACTTTCTTATTTCTTAGATAATAGTAAAATCCCCATTCTAAAAAATACATGACAAAAAAGAAACACACAGGAAAATGTCCAGTGTTGATCATCCAACTCTAACAGTGTTAATTAAGCTCTTAACAGAGTGGGACCAAATGTTAAAAATGAAAAAAATCTAAACTTCTTGCTCTGGATTGCAGAATAAGCTGTGTATCTACTGTACATTTGTCTTTGTGAACTGATACAGTTGCATGTTGATATGTTGAGTTCTCTGCACTGTTCTACTAAATAAAATAATTTCCATTCCACAAGCTAATGACGTCTGGTGACTTCTAGTGTTTCAAATACTTTTCAAATCTTTTTGCGTGATATACAGTAATAGCAGATCAGATCTTTGTGGCTTAGGTGTTTTAGGTGCAATGGAATGTCATACAAGTCTCTAAAATGGACAGGTTTCCACTGTACCATTCTAATACACTTACAGTTGTCATAAAAAATGTCTATGTACCTTAATGTTAAAGAAATTGATAAAGAAAGGCAATCTGGAATCTCATTTGTGTTGCAATCACATGTTTCTCATTTCAAGACATCATCTGACCTGAAGAAAACCTTCCAAGCTCTACTCCCCCAAAGGTTTTTATGCTCTTTGAACCCGACACAAAAGAATAAATGAGGAAGCTGCAGTCACATTAAATGCATACATGCACATAAATACACTATAATTTATCGTAATGAGAACAACAAAGACAAAGGGTTCGTTATGTTTCTCCTCCAATGATTCTGCCTCTGCCTCATTTGAAATATTCCCATTAAGGGCAAAAGGACACGCAGTGTGGCTATGAAACCCAGATATTAAATAACAATATGTGACTCAAATAGCAAGAGTTAATGCATGAATTTCATTTATTAGATTAAAGGTCAGGCTAAAAGATAAACCACCTTGTCAGCTGTGACTAACTTCAAGTAGCTGTTTGAATATGAGAAGCAGCAAATTACAGGCACAATAAAATAATCAGATTTTTGTGTCAGATTTTGGTGTGATTAAGGGTTCTATTCACCTCCTGCCTTATATGAATCTATGACCCTTCACAGGCAGAATCTGAGAACTCAACACCAGTTCAATGGCAATCGGCAGGTCAGTTTTGGGTCAGTTCCCAATTTAGCTTGGCGTCTGTGTCCTTTGCCAAAGTAAGACACTAAGGACCAATTAAATTCCTGGCTGCACTGCTGACATTGCAATCATCCTCTCACACCTTTTCATTACAATCAAAACCCTCATGCACACAGACGGAACACAGTGTCTCTCACTCTCGCACACACACTCACACATACATATATATATATATATAGCTTACTCTCTGAAATTGCCTTTTATATATCTATATATACTAACTTTTTATCTCTCTCTCTCTATCCCTCTCTCTCTCTCTCTCTCTCTATATATATATATATATATATATATATATATATATATATATATATATATATATATATATAAGAAGATTCAAATTAAACATTCTCTCTGAAGATCCAACATAAAATATTAGTTAGAAATGTTTTTGTTATTCAAACAGACACGTGCACAGACACAGGGTGGGTACAATATACACCAACAACCACATGCATACCGATGAGAACGCTCTCTCCGGCATGTGCAAGTGGTTGCGCAGTCTCTTCCCCAGGAGTGATAGCAGGACCACTTTGGCAGTTCAGTATGCTTCAGCAGTAAAAATAAAGCAGTTCCTGTTTTTAATACATCACTTGGTTAGTGCTGCCTGGTTGCTTAACGCTGGTGAAAAAACAGCGAGGGAGATAGAGAAATCCCAGGCAGCCGCGGCCTGCTGACCGCTCATTGAACCTCACTGTGAACTGACGATGAACCCTCAACTTGAGGAGCGTCGGTCACAGATCTCCCTGGGAGCTACGAGCTGGGGCACACACACACACACACACACACACGCACACACACTCAAGCGCACACACACTCAAACGCATGCGCTCTCACATACACATACAAAGAGGCAAATGCGCATGCTCGCACATATGCACATGCACACTGTTAAACTGTAGGTCGACCTTTCATGCCCCACTATATATATATATATATATATATATATATTTATATAGACAGAGTGATAGAGTATGTACACATATTTGACACATGTTGTGCTACAAATGCTATCAGTATTTTAAGAAACATACACACACACACACACACACACGCTAACCTCTCTCACCCCTCCCTCTGCCTGCATCCAATGGGGTGAAGCAGAATGTGCCAAGGGGTCACAGAGAGGGCAGTGTTAAACGCCTGAATTCGGTTCCTCTTTTGGCATTCAGATCGTAATGTCAGGGGTGAGGTACACACAGTGATGTTTTCAATGGGATCTGGATATTTTGGTTGAAGGCTGTATTATTGTTAGTGTTCCATTATCAGCGCTGTGTGAAATGGGGCAATAAAGACCCCCAGGGTATGGAAGGAGAGCGACAACGGGATTACTGTAGAGGATGACAAAAAGCCTATGTCTGGCCTAGCACTGGTCTGACAATGTGCTAGACACCAAAACGTCACTGCTTGATTTATTTATAAAATCTGACCCTCCTTCGCGTGACCCCATCACACTGGAATGACCTTGCTCAAGAGGTCATCTTGATGCATTGTCTCTGCAATTCTCCTGTGAATTTAATGTATTCAGAGAAATAATTTAGATCCCAACACTGCACCCAAATTTGTTGTACATTTTTTATATTTGCTAATATTTAGTGTGGCTGTAAAATAAAATAATTTAAAAAAAACATCTAAAAGCAAAATGTATATTTTACATTCTATCAGGTTAATTCATTTTGGGCTTGGGCTAAAAAAAAAAAAAATTATCACATTCAAAAACTATGCTGTACCTACTGATGAGTTGTCTGTCTTTCCTTCAGGGTTTTCTTGCCCTGCCCCCACTCCACTAATCATTCATTCCACCCTGCTCTCCATAATGGATGAATATACATAATGCCCTCCATCTTAAGCATATTTGAATGTATAAATACATGACATTCATGTGATTCAAATGTGAACATACAGTTCTGTATGTAGATCAGAATGTGTAATACAAATCATATGCATTTAGTTCAGATTTAACAAATACCACATACTGCACATGAAATACAATTCTAATACATTTGAATTTGATGGCATGCACATGATGTTACATGCTAATTCGCAGCAACTAACTGGAGAAGAGGCTGCATTCACAGCTGAAGACTGGTCTCCTCTAGGTCTGTGCTCCAAAAAATCTGGCAAAAAACTACATTCCCCACACTACAAGTCCAGACTGTCAGGCAGAGTTCTCATAAAACCCACTGGATTTAGTGTTTTGAGATGATTTTCCAAGTGTGAAAAGCTTATTCTAATAAGCTTGGGTATATCTGGATGTGCTGTTTCCTCTCACAGTGGAGAGATTTTTGGCACTGCAGGGTGAACACTCTATCTGCGTAGATTGTGCTGTGTGTTAAAAAAGTAAGTGTCATGTCACATCAGCACTGTGGTTTTGTTATATAATTTCGTTATTTGAAGAGAACTAGCTGTTCATACTCCACCATTTTGTTGGAATCACAGTCAGATCGTACTAGCTTTAATTATTGAATATGAATGAATATAAATGAATGTATGAATGAATGAATGAATGAATGAATATAGTTTATTTTCGGTCACACATTATAAGGAACAAAATTTGACAAGTTGTGTGGATATGCAACAGACAATACATCATCATACATGTTTACACTAATCCATTTCACACAATAAAATTCACACAATCAATGACCGAAAAAGGAATAGGCTGAAACCCAAGGCTTATTATTGCCTATCCTATACAACCATAATATAACCCATAATATCAGTAGTACAAAAAAATACTCTAAAGTTGCAATCCTTAATTATTTTACATTTTATCCATACAAAAAAAAGAATATTTCTTTTTTTTTACTCTGAATTGTGATCCTTAATTATTTTACATCTTAAGGCTTTTTTGAAACTCAACAGAGATCTACACAATTTCAACTCATCTCTAAGACCATTCCATAGCTTGACTCCCAAAACTGAGACACATCTATATTTTACATTGGTTCTAACTTTACATGTTTCAAAGATACACAACCCTCTTAAATTATAATTTCCTTCTCTTGATTTAAAAAATTGTAGAATACAGACTGGAAGGCTTTTACTCCTACCTCAAAAAAGTACTTCCAATGTTTTTAAATACACAAGATTCCAGACCTTGAATACATAAAAAAATGAAGTGTTATTTCTAATGACAGCTAGGTTGATTATTTTTCTTTTTTTAAAAAAATCCAGATTGTTATGTCAATCTGTAGTTTTGTTTTACTCTGTATCCCTGTTTAAAGTGCTTTGGCCTGCATACATTGCCTGAATGGAACTATATGACTAATGTTTATTATTATTATTATTATGTTTATTATTGTTCTCATTCAAAAATTAGCATAGACAAATTTTAAAGACTGGAAATCCAGCTATGAATCTTTCTTTTACGTGTGTGGAATGGGCAATAAGTGAAGGAGTTCCATTTAAAATATCTTAAACACTGTACAATGAGCACAGCTGGGGTGTTCCAGGTATCATAGCAGGTTTTGCTGTCCTTTGCCAGTCCTACTTATTTTCACCAGAAAAGAAGTGCATGCAGAACCAGGTGATGACATGAGGCAGCAGAGTGTGATAAATTGATGGGTGGTAGAAGGCTCTAGTGCTCTGCTCTTCATGGAGTGTGCGACTGGGGCTTTACCTGCCAGGTGACTGGCCTCACTCTTGTTCAGACAGAATAACAAACACTGATAAACATAACAGACTGAGTGACACAGTGAACAGTGACACTGACAAATGCAAGAGACAGGGAGTCCTGCCAGGGAGATGGCACAGTGACACGGATGAATGACATAGTGACATCATTTCACAGTCATTACTGATAGCTAAGCTTCAGAGTGGGGAAGCTGTACACAGTAATACAGGGAACATTGACACAGTTTACTAATACTGTGATACACTGACACAGTGACAGAGACCAGTGATATGGAAAATAATGGCACAGCAACTGAGGGATTATCTGCACAGTGACAAGATTCCTGATACAGTTTCACTGGGATCACTGACTCAATACAATCAGATAAATAGTTGCCACGTGACGAAGGAAGTTTCACTAAGACAAAGAGTAAAGTCAGAGACAGATCGGAAGTATGAGTCACACCGTATGACTTACTGTGTTTTTTGTGTGGGAGAGGTCCATCAGTCAAAGCAAGAGAGCCATGTCATCATCTCCGTCATCATATATTATGTGGAGGAATAGGTGAAAGATGATGGCTTTTTCAGTGCGATCCAACTGCAGACATATTAATTCCTTAAACTGTACACTCAGAAAGTAAGTGAAATCCAAACCTTCAGAAAGAACTCTTCATGAAAATAGGAAATAATACTGAGGTCATTGAGCACAAAGTTGTGCTTTTCTTTCTAGTTAAGGCAGAAAGGAGGGTGGTGTTGCTTAAAATGTTTTACCTTCTTAGGCAGATACAGCAGATTGAATCAACATTTTATATTTGATATATTTTTGAAAATCAAATATATGAATACATATATATTTGAATGTACAGTTGGGTTTTTTCATAAAACAGTTTTACGTAAGTTGCTCGAAGTAGGCCTGTGTGCCACAGCAATGTGAGAGTTTACTTCTTTGCTTCACCAATACCGACACTTCCATTAGACTATTTGTGGCAATTGACCTCAGAGTGCAAATACAAATATTCTAATATATGTGGACAAGGCAAATGTTTCCCAATTAGTTTTTTTTTTTTTCTGGAAAAGTTACATCAAGTGATTTCAGCAAACCACTTCTTATCATTTAGTCAATCATTTACACATTAGAATGACACATTTCCAAAATGAGAATTTGTCATTAATTATAACAAAAATAAATGTGAGTTCTTGCTCTATTTTTGCATAAACACAGTTTGACAATAATACACATTTAGTGAGCCAGGCTTAATGTCGAACATTCAGAGAATACAGTTAGAATATTTTTAAAAATCCAACTAGTAACCTTCAAAGTTCTCCATTAAGCAAGAGCATTAGACTTTGAGGCTGGGATTCCCATGCAGAGATATATAATTAGTCATAGCATCACCCGGGAACAGAGTTTGAGGCTATGACGGAACATCCTGAATATTTACAAAACGTTGTGTTGTGAAACAATTGCAGGACACTACTGGCACATGAACAGTATGGACTTTCAATTAACTGACAACATATTAAGCAATACATTCTTAACTTGAAAAGTTCTCTCTATTTTGTTTATTGTTTAAAAAACAATGGTCCCTCCATATGAATATTCAAATAAATAATTGTAATATCATCTAGGGTGAACATAGCAATGTTGAAAAACCCTCCTTTGCCAACATCCTAGACACTAAATTTATTCAGGAAATAGAGTGTAATTCAGCATATGTACTTACAAAAATGTAACACACATGTAACACAATTGTGGACCTTGATGGTAATGGTGCCTTTCAGAGAGTAAGGAACTCAGTGACTCACAACAAAAATGGTCTCACAGCTGGAGAAACAAAGAAGCTTGTTTTTGTTTTTCAGACCCCAGACAAAAGAGGGATTCCTCTGAGTTGGCAAATTAATTTCTGTTGAATCATTTTGCGGTAAGACCAAAGCTCAATTAATTTTCTTAAAATGCTTGAGATTCTATGTAGCAATTATTACTCATAGCATAATGGAGATTATGTTACTGCTATATAAATTCTGACAAATCTTTTAGAGAAAGAAGCTTTAATCATCACATTCATTTTGTTAATGCTGTGCTTGCCCAGAATATTCAGGAAACAAAGCATTTTCTATTTCAAATTCAATGTTCAGTGTAATGTTATGAGTTCCCTAAATGAGTGGGCTTTTTGCTTTAGAAGATTAAATACATGGGTTTTACTGTTCTCCACTGCAGATGATAATGAGTGTGATGCTGCAGTAGATGGAGAGCATGATTATTGTGTCTTGGGACCTATGAGAGCTCACATAACTTTTATTTCCATTCTGCTGGGATTTTGTCTGCCTTGTGCCTCACAGGAAAAATGCCTGTACTTTCCATTGATTCAGTTCATGTATGGCTTGGTCGAATTCATCATGGAAAAATTCCCTAAAGGGAAAACGTATAGATTCTGGTTTCCTAAATCTGTGTTCAGCTTGCCTGACTATTGTTTATAGTGGAATGGCAACGGTGTTGATTATCTGACTATGAGGACTCCATGTGTACTTGATATGACGTTCTTTAGATCTGAAACAGCCAATCTATCGGAAGCGCCAATGAGGGCAACAGTGTCAAAATCTAAGAGGAATAATCCATAAGGTAGTCAATGAAAACAAGCACTCAAAATGAATGTCTAAAGTTAACGTGGTCTACAAGATAATTTTATGATTATTAAAATGCTGAACATGAAGGACACATTTAAAACACACTTATTTCTAAAACATATTTTAACAGACATGATTATAAATGATTGATACTTGAAATGATACAATAGGGGCCGAGGGGTAAATGTCAAATATGAACGCTCTCCCTTTTTATGTGTATCTAAGTAGCATTTTCATGATTATCTACCAACCATCATTCCACTGCTTTCATATGTAGTTCTAGACTGTGTTGTGCAATGAAAATACCTTCAAGCAATGAACAAATTACTTACTAGGTCATACAGAGCCTATGGACATACGGAGAGAGATATTACCAGCACAGTACCATACAGCGAAGAATCTTCTCAAATTGGAAACGGGCCTAAAAATAAACCATCTGAAATATTTAGCTCACTGACCCAGAAACAGCCTGAGCAGACTCATTTCCATTCTGTAACAGAGGAGACTGTTATGGTGGGGTCATGATACAATTAGTTTGAAAATAGTGATGAAATAGGGAGACTACTCAGCTATAGCGCTGGAAAATTCTGCACAAAGACAGACCATAGAGGGAGGTGGAAAAACCATTGCACAGCTGAACTATGTGGATGCTGTCAGAATTTCCACACGGATTCCAGTCATCTGAAACAGGGCTTTAGAAGAGAGGGGCATAAAAATTGCCCCTTTAAGATAAATGTGATCCAATTACCACAGAGTGGATGCAGCGTATTTAAAGAGATCAATCTATCATTGGTGTGGGGGAAGGTCGGACTCTCAGCTGTAAGGGATTCCCAAAGGAATTTTAGAATTCATAGCTTCACTGGCTCACTCGTTTAATATAAATATTTAATTAGCAATATTTTGTCAATGTAAATATTTGAGCCACAGAAATCTACTTCAAATTCAGAAACAATCAGCAACAGAGTCTGCGCAGAAATGTCTCTGACGCAGACATACAGAGAAAGATCATTTCCAAGTTTCTTTGGAACCTGGGTTCTAAAATAGAGCAGTCTCTAATGAGGGAAAGAAAGGTATGTCTATCACATCATACCGTAACAGGACCAAACAAAAAGCTGTAGTGTAAACATTGATGCCACTCTGTCAATAAAGTCACTTAGCAATAGAAGAAACATACCTTTGATCACAAAGTGAAATAGCTGTGTCAAAGCACCTTCTGCTCTGTGTGAGAAGGAACGGTACACTCATTAAACTCATCCCAAGTGTAGGCTTCACTTTAAGTATATAACTTTTCACTGCACGTAAAGTACTCTACAGCACTGATTCAAGTGAGTCACAACAATGAGCGCAGGAGAAAATCTTTTGAAAACCATAGCTTGTATTCCATATTTCCTAATTTTTGCTTTCAAAAATAGATGAAAAGCCATTTGCAGTCAATTTTTTCAAATATAATATCCTAGACTGGAGACAGACCTCAGGCCTGGACTGAGCATAGATTAGAACATAGATGAGGGATGGAGATGTCATAATGAGTTTGCTCCTGTCCTCATCGGTGAAGCTAGCAGGCCTGGAACCGATGCTTTGCTGTAATCACCATCACCCAAGCAGCAGGGCTGTAGTGCAACCCCATCAATATTGATGCTTTGTGGCTTAACCGGCTTTGGAAGAACTTTCTCCCACATTAATATTGATGGTGTTGCCATATATCGGAGTCAGCTCCTCATTAAGGATTTATGGGGGAATACTGGAGGCATGTTATTTTGCAGGAGGCAATGCCATTTTGGGGCTGTGCTTCCATGACTGGGATGGTTTGCTCTGGCTTCTGGCAATTTCTGTGAGAGAGGGTCAATTAAGTGCATCTGTGATGAGATTTGAGGAAGGAGAAGATGAGAGTAGAGAAGTATGATTGCAGCATTAAAAAAGGGTGAATATATATATATATATATATATATAGTTCCTCCATATCAATAATTTCCAACCATGTGTTCAGTAATGACAATAATTTGAATATTTACTGCTGCAAATATCAGGGGGGAAAAAAAGTTTTTGGTGGATCCCCTTTCAAGCTTAGGAACTTCAATGGCATATATCTCCTAACCTTCGTCTTGCTGTATCAGTATATCTACCTTACTCATCTCTCTCTTTCTGGGCTTGAGGATCCTTGTCTTTTCTATATCATTCCATACGTGTGTAAGCTACTGTGTGGGTTTCCATTTTATCAGAGCTTTACAGAGAAGACATGACCCCCTTCGGTCTTAAAGAAAGAGTGTGGGTCCTGGATCCTCAGCACAATCACAGGTCACAGGCGATAAAGACACAGCACGTAAGACAACATGGTACGACCGCGTCTGTGTTTTGACGGAGAACCAGTAAGCGGTCGCTCTCAGGAATGAAGAATGACCTTAATTCAATCTGACATCTCGCCTATTGATTTGGACCCTCCCCGCCGGCTGATCCCCTGGAGACAGTCAGCCAGCCGCTATACTGTAGCAGAGACTCCAATGAACACTGCGGTTCACAGTCTCTTTACTCCTGCCCTCCTGCATACATTTCACAACCTGAATCATATCGTCCTTTTTAAATCTCATAGACCTGTGCATTGCTTTCTGCGGTAGCCTTTAACATAACAGAGATTGTGTCAGAGTCAAACAACAGCAGTGGATCATTCAAATGCATGTAACTGAACCTTTGTCTTCCAGGAGAAGCGTTCAATTATTTTCTGGCGGTAGGACCTGGGTGGGTCATTGCCAATTACTGTGAGCTTCACATGATTTATCAGTTTGTTGATTGTATTTGTCATTTTAGCCTATGGTCTAGCCAAGATTAGAAAGATTTTGCCATAGATAAGATTAATTTAAGTGTCTATCCTCATAATAAAGTCCATAATCTTTTATGTTAAGCTACATATAAGTAATTGGTGCAAATGTGATGCACCCTGGATTTTAATATATATAATATAATGACTTTAAATACATGTAGCATATGATTAGTGTATTTGCCCTGTATTGCAAAACACAATCATTGAATTCAAGTACATTATCAATATAATGCACATTCAATTTCAGTATTATCACAAACACACACACACACACACACACACACGAGCACACACACATGCGCACACAGGCATGCTCGCACAAATGCACACACACACACGCACACACGCATGCTCGCACGCATGGACACACACACACACATAAGGCACATGTGCTTTATATTCAAGGAGACTGCAGGATTGGAGTAGTAAGGTCACAGTGTTGAGTCAGGAGTGACAGCTCTGGAATGAGGGTGTAAGTCACTCGCGCACTTGACACGCAACTCAAGGAAACAAGGCCACAAGGTTACAGGGTATTGCATATCAAACATTTCCACACAGAACACCTGCCCTTTGGAACACTTCTGTGACTCTGGGGTTTGTTTGCCAATGAAGGTTATACACATGTTATGTTACCACACTCTGTAAAGAATGTTCGAAAATAAAGCTGCAGTAGCTGTTGGGTCGGTGGCTATAATGAAAGGTGTTTTTATGAGAGATAGTGGAATCAGTTTGGCTAAATTATTACAAGCAGGGGCGACATTTTTAACTGCAAATTTTATTTTTAACCAATGGATCCAGGCCGCCTTCCCAACAAAAACAAAAAAATAGAGAAACAAAACAAACTCTCATAGAAATTATTTTACCTACAAACAATTCCAAGACAGACAGATCCTTGTGTCCACTGTCCTGATGGCTTACAAATTCCTGCTTTTCTGTACTTCTGATGCTGTGGTGCAATGTCACAGCATTAGACAAGAGTTTGACCATTCAAGCTGCTTTGTATTGTTTATCTTATTGAGGATAACACAAAAATAGTGTCTACACTACAATAGGTGCTCACTACCTATGAGTTGCCTGTAAATTTTTGCTGAGTTTTAGAGATTACAATGATATTGTACAAGCAAATTCACTGATATGGTTGCAGCAGAGTGTAGGTATATGCCAAGATTTTTGAGAGTTTGTGGAGTGAAGGATAGTTTGTTATTCATTTCTGTCCATCCTGTCCCTGCACTGTTCTGACCTTTTGGTTCCTAGTCCCAAGTATTACCTTTTTTTACCACATCCCACATGGTCTGAAGCCTTAATATATCTGAGTAGTCATCAAATGAGTGGCACAAGCCTCTTTCCTGGAGACAAAATAAAATGTCTGTATTGATGTGTCTCTTACCACAGAAGTCCAAATAAATCTTCCAAATAAATCCTACAGAATGCCTCTGCTTTGGCAATGTAAGCTCACTAGATCATGGCTGGTACATCTGACCAACTCCCTGCCAACCCGAACAGTTCTGCTGAAGTTCTCTATTCACTTTGCCTGGACACTTACAGAGTTCTGGAGTTCCTTTTATGCTGGTGGTGAACCTTAAATGCCTTCACACCGAAGTTATATGATTGTCCTGGCATATTTGGCATTGGCTTGGAGGTTTGTTGTGTCTTTATATTCTTAATTCTTAAAACTTTCAGATGCTGGCTTCAGAGAGATAAAGATTAGGCTTTTTCAGTCAAGTATGTCCGTTGCCAAATCAAGTCTTTATCGATCTGGAGATATTGCTGAGTAACCTGCCATCAGTAACAGGTTCCTGAAATGTTAAAATACTTTCCTCTAACTTGATGGAGGCATATTGGCACATGTCCCTTCGCTGTGTCAGTCTCCTTTGAATCCAACTGTACTTAAATTCATGTGACGGATTTCATGAGTCTGACCCATTGACCACATCAGAGCATTTGGTCAGGGGCATTGTTAAAAACAAGTGGGTGCCGATGTGGGATGGGCTTTGTGGGCGGAGTCTGTTGGGTGGCCACGGTCCCCAGGTGAGCGTGGGGGCGTGGTCAGGGCCCGTTCTCGTTGTAGTGGAGGGCAAGCGGCCGCTCCCTTTGGACGGGCATGTAGGGCCAGTTGTAGCTGGAGCCGGAGAGCAGCATGTCACGCAGCAGGGTCTCGATGGGCGTCTTCCCCACCAGCCGAACGAAGAAGAGCTGCTCGATGACGGGCGAGGAGACGATGCGCAGGGAGGGCAGCCGGAGGAGGAGGCGCCCGAAGCGGTTGGGCTGGCCGGGGTACTGGTTGCGCACGTACTCTTCCAGGGCACACTGGGACTTTTCCTGGATGCTCTCCACGTGGGCCACATCTGACAGGCCCATGGCATCTGAGGAGAAGGGGAACACAGAGAGAATGCTCAGGAAAACCTGCAGGGCTTTTGTGATCTCTAACTAAGGTACACATTTCTCCAACAGTTAGTAAAAAATAATATGAATGGAGACATTTTATCTGACAAGCAGGTAAACAATTCAAGGTCAAAAAAGAGCAGACTTTTAAAAAATGGGATTCATTTATGTTTGATGACATTCTGTAAGTGTCTTAATTGAATTAGAAATACAGTACAAAGGAAACATCAGCTGGCACCCAAAGCTAATGTGATCCAATAGAACTGTGACCAGTCACCAGTAGTGACAAGTTGCCATGCTGATCTTGTGCAGTTGAGCACCAGTATGTTTAACATCCCCACAGAGAGAAGAGATACCAATTGAAAGAAACTGTCTTGATCTGTAGTGTTGGATAGCTCCCTGAATTCAGCCCCCACACACAATATTACATCACCACTCCATATTTAGAGTAATATCTCCTCTACAAGGCCCTCAGTGGAATATGTCAGAATTTTTCATCATCTTGATTCTTGTCCAAATGAAATCAGCATAGTAGAGATTTTATTTTTTCAGAAAGCTGCCTTAAAGGATACACACGGCTTATCTCAAAAAATGTGCAATTAATTTTTAGAAAATACTGTCTTTATGGTGTTTGGAACGGGTTGCAATGTCTATTTTAATCCCTGGAAGAATGTTTCATTGGTTGTACCAAGCAGAAATGAATTATCAATTGATTGTATGTCAACCATAGTTTCAGCAGCTTTTATTTTCTAATAGGACAGTTTGTTAGTGGTCTTTCTAATGTAGGCCATACTGTAGTATTAACCCTATTTTATTATTTTGGAACTTGTAAAATGGGTGCGTTACAGTTTTTGAAACATTTCTCAAAAACAGTGTCTCACAGGCGAAGAACCAATCATGCTACAGCTTTGATGAAGTTCTTGGTTACTGGCCCTGTAATATACCTACCCGTTCCATTCAACACAAGAGAGTTTGCTTCATACTTCCACAGTGACTGAGAGCTATTACTGTGGAAATTGGCTTTGTGTGACATTTCCATCGTCAAATGCAGATCAAAATTTGGCTACATTTGCATGGCAAAAGAAGGATAAAACAGATGTGCCTTAATCTTTCCCTCAATACATTCTGTCTTTGTTTCCCCCTGCCATACATACGCTTAGTAAACACTACATGACCACAAGGCTTTTAGGTGAGTTCTGGAATCTCAGACGCACCCCTTTTGGGAACAGTATGAAGCAGTAGGAATTTTGGGCAGACTATAGAGGCATTGCTTTGCCTGTCCCAGATAACCCCCATCTGCAGGTCCCGACAGGGGGGCGGGGCTGCCTGAGACAGGCGGGTAGATTGGATAAATTCTGCCCCCGGCTACAGGGGTTATGTAGGTCAGGGCCAGGCGGTGGAGAATCCCTCTCGCTGTTCCTCAGCATGCATTATTCAGCTAGGGTGGCAGGGGTGGGGGCCGTCTGGTTGGTTTCAATAATGGATGGGACCACAGAGAAGCAAGTGATGAAAAAATGTGTAGAGAAGGGTTCAGACATCCATTTGGAAGTAGTGTGGATGTGAGAAAGGTCCAGGAAAGTGTTTCTGACAGGCTGAGGTGGGAGACGAGGAAGAGGGTGAGTTCTTGAAAATAAAGACAAGTGTGCGAGAGATCTCTGATCCCAGATTTTCTTTTATTATACATGTGGACCAAAGACAGGACTGCTCTTCGCTTTTGGAATGATCAGCCACCAGCCCTTACAGCAGGTGACTTTGTGATGAAGCTCCACAATCCCCTTGGTACTGCTCCTATTTAAATACACATGTATATAAAGGCAGCCTCATGTGTAATGACTATAATTATTTTTTGGAAGCATTTAAGGTGATCCCTATGAAAGGAATATACTAAGCAAAATATAATAAGAATAATAAGAATAAGAAGAAGAAGAAGAATATGGATTACCATATGAATAATAAGTTATGGTTTTGTGTTTTTTTACGGCTTGTTCCAGATATTATCTGTGTGTATATATAATGTTTATTAGGGTCGGCATGGTAAGGGAGCCCTTTTGTTTGTTCCATGCCACCCCTCAAATTCAGCACAGTGAGTGGACAGTGGGTGAAAGCTTTGATTGACAGCTTCAGCTGAAAGGACCCTAGGGTAACCCCAATGGAGCGCTAACACTAACCGGAGGTGAAGAGCACGATGGACTTGAGGCAGGAGTACTCGGCCGTGTCCACCTGCAGGGCCTTCAGCTTCTCCACCTGCTCCTGGAAGACGCGGATGTGGTCCATGAAGGCCACCACTCGCTCGGCGGACATGGGCGAGGCGTGCAGGCCGGCGGCGGCCAGCAGGGGAGCCACGTGCAGGGGCATGGAGCACTGGGCGGCATTCAGAACAAACAGCTCGCTCCACGACATGCGCAACAGCGCCACCTAGGGACAGGGCATTGGACAGTTTGTCAGAATGTGCCCATGCCGGGATCTAAAGTGTGGGCCTAACAGACCCAGTTGGCCACATACAGAAATACAAAGCCTGACGCAGATGCTCTCTCATAAGCAATTGGATTGAACCAATTAATGGAAGAAGGACAAATGCACTATATTTGCTGAGCTTGTGCATATGGTCTGCTTAGTCAGAGTAACATTGACATTAAGTATTCCATAGCTTTAATTATAAGATCTATTGGCAGCAAAATACAAAATAGGCAATCAGGATTTGACTTGTCTTTTACATTATTCTATATGCAAAATTGGTGGTTAGCTGAAGTAGAGCTACAGGAAACACAGACTGAAGTAACCAAATCCACAGGCATTTCTAATATCACTGGCTAAGTGGCTAAGTCATATGCATCTTGATAATGAGTGACAGCACGGGGACAGCTGGATCAGACAGTATTGAACATTCATGGTCGACTCATTCCGGCAGATCTAACCTGGTCCATGAGCTGCAGATCGGGGAAGAAGGGGATGTTCTTGGCCCACTCCACGGCGCTGAAGAGCAGGCGGGCGGCCAGCTCACAGATGTTCTCGATGCCCATCAGGTTGTTGGACTGCATGCACTGGGCTCCATAGCGAGAAGTCGGGTATGGCTCTGCCCGCAGTAGCAGGGAGATGAAGCCCGACAGGTAGGGCTGCCCGTTGTAGACCTCGCTGCCATTGGTCAGGTACTGTCCCGGGCTGGACTGGGAGTTGGACATGCGTCCACGCTGCACAGCTGAAAAAGAGGACAGAGAGTCAGTAAAGTAAATTCATATGTGGCAATGGCCAGTTGTGTTAGGTTACTCTTGGCAAGTGCCAAAGAAGTTGTTCTGCTTTCTAATCATAGTTTGACAGACAATAAATTTAATTGATTCCGATGATAGCTATTGCACATTTATAATTATTTTTGCAATGCACAAACAAGATAAAGTCAGATATATGCAATCCAATGATTTCTGAACCCTTAGATACTTTATGGGTTAGGGAAAAACCTGGAACATACAAGCCATAAACATGGCATATCATTGAATAATCATGACAGTGGGTGGAATTCAAACCTTCACCATGATGTGTTGGATGCAACTTTTAACACCAAGTCAAGTGACCAGTGGCTCTTGGTGCGTTCCTGCTCTACCTGTGAAGCTGTAGCTACTCATGAATAATGAATAATCAATGACTAATGACCAATGACCCATACAGCATGGTTTTTCACGCCTCGTCTTTACAAAGGTCTAAGAACCACAAGCGAGTGCGGCACAGAGGCCAGTCTCTATGCCTCCAAACACCTGTTTAGCCATCCTGAAAATATTTCTGACAGCTTTACCAGTCTTATCATCCCCAGTAAACAGAAGATTCTTCATGCTTAATTAGTTTTACAAGATCTGATAACAGATTGTTCCATCTCATTCATAAATTCATTTATCATGTTTATGTCTGTGCATCCTGTAAGCACTTCCCTAAGCTTTTGACTGAATTATTTACAAATTTAAGCAATTGAATAACCAATAACTGCAATATTCAATTCTTGCAGTTTCTTCTGGAGTTCGACAGACTGATTATTTAAATGTAAAGTGTATTTCATTGTTGATATTCTGCAGGGCTAATCAAATCTAATGAAGCAAAGTGGTGCCAATTATTCTGCATAAGCTTTATTTAAAATATCTGGCCTATATTTCCAATGTACTAACTAATGATTTTGTTCTTGAAGTAGTGTATTTAAGCATGATATCAGAATATGTTGCCTATTTCACTCACTACATAAGATCCTGTAGGCAATTAAGCAAATTATAAATGTTTAAGACAGAGATAAGGCTTGCATAGATTCAAAGACAAATACTTTGAACCACAATGAATATAACATTGAAGGGAAAACACTTCAGAGACTTCTTTAAATAACCATAATCATCATAAAGAATATTTACAAGAATGAGTGCATGACATCCACTTTACTGATGATGTTCCTCAGTAAATTTAATAAAGTAGCTCATATCAGATTAATTATGGCATCCAATGGATTAAAAAGCATTTTAGCTTTTCACAATTGCAAGCACCTTGAATGCTGAAACATTCTGGACAGCTACCTTAGACCTCAGGCACTCAGTAAATTCAATGAGTGCTTTATTAGAGTGTGAATGAAGGGCAATAATTACTTTATCTCAATGTGATGAAATAATCATAAACTTTTAGTTTAAAATGTTTTTAAACAGGGAGAAAGGACCTTCAGTTTAGATTTTTTTAAATTCATTTTTAAGTTCTGCAGTATTAACTCCAGAATTTTATCTTTTAAATTTTATCTCCAGATTAACACCAGAATCTTATCTATTAAATCCAAACTATTAGCTATTTTGTCTTAAAATGGCATATGGACCACATTAAAGTCCCTGGCTATTTTGTGAGTTTCACTCTTGGACAAGGCTGCATATTACTGTGTATCATCACTTGCTGCCTATGTGACGTTTTCTGAACATATTTAAATGTACCACCATATTGTCCAAGAACAATGACACATCTGCTATAGATCGGAGGAAGTGAAAGAGTAGAGGAGAAAGGGACAGAGACATGCAGAGTGAGGGGGAGGGAAGACGATGAGGATGATGGAGACAAACAGTGAATGAGGGAGTGGGACAAGACAAGGAATGTGTGAAAATGGAAACTGAATAAACAAGATAAAAACTGGATAAAATGATAAACTTGGATGGGTTCAATGATCTGCCTGCTTTCCTCAATCGACAGCAGCAAGTCCCAAACACAGGGCAGATCCTGCCCTCTCTAGTTCTGCAGGAGACATCTGGTTGCAACTGGTTGCACTTGGGGAGCCTGGGCCCAGGAAAGTAAGAACTGAGGGGGTGTGACTTGAAGAGACAGAGCAGAGGGAGAGGACAGGGAAGATTCAAAAATAAGACCATTAACGCCTTCAGCTCACAATACATTTGTCATTTTCAATTTTTGTACACTTCACCACACACACTGTGGCTTGTCCCTGTTTAATAATCTCTATAATGTAAGTTCTCTACAAGTGATATGGTACGATATGAGTACTCTAAGATGTACCGTTCATCAGTGACAGACCATTCCCTCTCTAGTCACAGCAGGGATTATAACAGGTGGAACCTGTCACTGTCTCGTTAAGGCTGACACACTCCAAAGGAGAAGTGACATATTTGTCATGTGAATAACTGTTTTGTTTGGCATACATTTGACACACATAGAAGACTCTCTTGCAAGACTGATAAGAGCCTGATGACGCACCATAATCTGATCCAGGATCAACTCCGACAAAGTAATGAGAACACAAGCTTTGAGACTGATGGGGCCCGCAAGTTAACCATTGCCTAGCAGGCCCAGCTAACACAAGTTTTTTTGAGTGTATTGCATCGTAGACAGTGACTGAGACTCTTCTTCATTTGGGCATTAGAAACAGAAGCCTCGAGGAACCATTGAAAGCTTTCTCCATCCCTTTCTGCAGAATGCTCACAGGCTGGTAAATCCCCAAATGACTCCAGTGACTGTATGGGAGTCATTCCAATAAGGATGTTGTATATTAATTTGCTATTCATGTGCTATTCACACAAGAACTTATTTTGTCTCAGCAAGAAATAAAATAACCCCATACTAACAATATATCTCCATGCATCACATCTCCCTTAATGACAGAATCTCAGAGATGCCAAAGTTTGAGCCTTGGGAGCTAAGTGCATTGTCAGAGTTTTACAAGGACACCGTCTTCAATGTGGGAGAGTGAAGCCCAATGAAAAAAGATGAACAAAGCCACCCCCCTTGCCCGCCCCTCTCCTTCACACGCTACATCTGGACCCCACCGCCTCTCTAATTGATCCAAACTCGTGAAGCATGAAGCTACGGGTAAAACTGTGGCATGAGCCCAGCGTTTTTTCTCTTTTTTTCTGCATTTAACAGCGTGAACTCTCTGCCACTTCCTCCTGGACAAACAAGGAAAAAGGGAGCTTTGCATGAGGTCGCCTGGGCACACTAGCTTAACGTCTCTTTTAATAATCACTGGGTGAATAACAGCTTTGACGATTCAAAGATAAATTAATAACCGAAACTCGGCCTGCAGTGACACTCAATCTGGAGACATGATTCTCAAAGTTAGTTTTTCTGATTCCAACTGTCATTTGTGGCAGAGATCCCCCAAATGAACCAGGATCTCGAAACTAGTACACCAAAGGGTAGTGAAGCCCCCTAGCATTTTTCATCTGGGAACACTTCCAAGATGGCACTAGCACAAAAAGGGGGAGGGGACTGACTACATGGAAAGCAAAGCAATAGCTTTCTAAACTTTGACAGAGACTATCCAAATTCATGTACAGATGTACGCTTCCCCTCTGAAAAGCATCTCACCTTGAATGTTTTAACCTTGTCTGAAAAGGTTTAGGTTAATTCAGTACAGTGTAACAGGTGTATGAAATACTGTAGTTTGGCCAGTGTGAATGCTGTTGACCTAGTTTTATTTAACTAATTAAGCTCTACTGTTGCAGAGAAATGAGCCTTGTATGTTTGTGTAGGGAGTAACATGACTTATTTCTATCTTCAAACAGAACATGCCAGAAAATAACAGAGCAAAGGAATGCAAACAGCTCCTTTTCTGATTGCCTAACAGCAAGTTAGTCAATAAAAGTTCTGCTGTCAGCAGTATGGTAATGTTTCCCTTAACATCATGTTTCACTGTTGCATTTGCTGTTTTCCTCAGTCCGCTCCATTATTAATGTTTGATTTCCACTGACCTACATTTCACACTATGCCGGCCCATGTGAGCCAGGTTTGCAGGAGGAACCGGCCGCCACAGTGCACGTGACCAGAACTAGTGAGCGAGAACGTCTTGCTTCTAAATGTGGGAGACACAGCCGGCTAGCAGCCACACAGCATTAAGAAATAGCCCAACTTCTTATGAGGAGCTCTCTAGGATCCCGCTGGCAAGTCAATTGTATAGCCCATTGTGCGTGTGTGTGTGTGTGTGTGTGTGTAACTTGTTGTGTAACTCATTATCTGTGAGTGTCATTCTGCTGTTGGTAACCATTCCTTTTCCATGAGAAAGAATTAGCATTTAGCATTATTTAATGCTAAAATATATTGATTAAACACTTGCACTGTAAACAATACAAAGGGAAGTCATTAGGGAAAAGATCTCTACAGGCATCATTTTTATGCCAAAGGAAAAGGAATAAAATAAAACTTATGTTATGCTTAGCAGCTGAAGGCCCCACAAGGTGAGAGGGAGGAGACTCTTGTAAAAACAGTATCAATGACATAAAAAAATTTTTTCAAGCTGCATGCATACCTGTAATATCACTACAATATTGCAGCTTACATCGCAGACTAGTAATTTTATTTTAAGTATTTTTACATAATAATATTCATTGAATAAATGTCACTTCATCAGTCATAGCATATCATCAATATAATTTTGTGAAAATGACCTAAAATGAAGTTACCAGTCAGTGATGTAGGTTACAGACTCTAATATCTCAGATACAAATATGGCTTGAAAAACCTGGAGCAACCGAATTCGCTTGGCATGAAGAGCCTTAGTTCACTGAAAATGAGGTGAGTTGAGTGAAAAAAGTTATCTTACATTTTCCCACATTAAACATATTCCACAACCACATTAAATGGTTTTGTAAACATTTTTAAACATGTCTCTGGTCTTTAAGGTATTTCGGTTTTTTGTTTTTTTTGCATCAAAGCAGAGCAGATTTTTGAAAAGATTCACTGATCTCTATAAACTGGACTGTGAATTATTTTCACAAAGTTATTTTCACTACATTAGCTCATACATAAATGAATACATATAATGCATAAATGCATTATAGCCATCAGTGCAAAATCTGTGAGCTTAAAGAGAAATAGACAAGTGGAACAAAACATTCCCATTTTATTAAGCACAAGCAATCATTTCTGCTCTAGGATTAGCAAGATTTGACAATGAGAGGAAAGATTCATAAAATGTTCTCAGCAAATAATCTTGATGTCTAAAGCTATACTTACAGATAACCGAGTATTACAAAAAGAATTAAGACTGACTTCTCTCCTCTGACACTGAACTGCATGTGCGGCAGTTTTGTGACCAGGGAGTGGCGTAAATGGGGAGGAGATGGATAAACACGATGAAAGAGAAACTGACACTTACAAAACAAATGCCAGGGGGGAGTTGACTTCAGCAGGGGTTAAACTGAAGCACGTTTGAGGAATCTTGGTCTTGCCTGCCAAAATGACCTTTTTGCTGCTGTTCCAGTAAACAAATGTATTTTTACTGTATATATTTCAACTACAATCCATATACTGTATAGGTAAAAATATCTCTCTGAGAACGTCAAAGTATGTTGTGCCTGTTTCTTGATACTATATCTCTCCAGTCTTGAATTCAGAACATTAACAATAATGCCATAGAGCTCTGCAACCAACAATAGCCATTTTCTTTTTTTGGGAAACTGCATATTAATATAATTAATTGTTTTCTCTGGCTACTGGGTTTCTGAAACATTTTAAATCCAACAGGAAAAAGAAAGCCAATAAGTCAGTTCCTCCCACTTATAACACGCTGCAGGGGTGTCAGGGAAAGCATGTGTTGTTGGCTAGTATAATGAGAATGTAGATAAAGAACTGGAGCATTAAACCGTAATCCAACAGTAATGCTTACACAAGGATTTTTGGAGTCCTTTGCGATCTTAGACTTGCACAAGTCTCCCAAGTCCAGACAGCTTGGACCAAGAGAATAGAAAAACACCAGAGTAAGAACTGTTTAATGTTCTGTCTTCATTTTCTTTGTTCACAGTATGAGAAACCCAACAAAACACAGTCTTAGTGCTGTCAAATCAGATTAAGTCATTGGAAACCCACTGATTTCTTGTATGTACTTCAACACCAGACTGAAATACTTAAATAGAGTCTTTGCTTGGATGAAAAACTGAACCACTTATTGTTGAGAAATAAAAAAATAAATAGACAACAGATTTCAAGCACAAGAAAATGACACCACTGCCTTTAACATACAATCCTATCTATATTAAGAAACATTTTACTATTCATACAATCACCTGATGGTGAAAAACTACAGAGTAGGATATATGAATACAGGTATTACGAAGTACAAAAATGGATTTCTTTTCAAAACCTTATTTTCAGCATACTATGAGTTGTTGTCAAAGTTAAGTAACTTAATTTAAATGTTGCTGAATGCTGAAGCCAAATGACTGTATCCTGTATTTGGACTAAACTCTATACTCCAGGTGATATTTATCAAACGTTCTTACCAGGTCCTTTGATCATTGTATGGCAAATGGCAAAGAGATCAGACATACCAATAATTTAAAAATAAGCCTCATAAATTCCATCATCCTGTATTTGTCACAGCCTAAATCCAACCAAGCATATTTGCAATTTGCCATTCAATTACTTAATTGTTCTTTAGGAAGTTCTCAAATATATTTTAAAAAATAACAATAGTACGGAGTCACCCTTCTTATCATCCACTTACAGATAACCAAAACAAATGTTAGTCTGCAGGTCATAAAAGCATTGCCTTCGACGCCTGTATCAAACCCACGATATATATATTCACCATATACTGTTTATTTCACTGCAGCCCTAGACTTTTTTTTTTTTTTTGAATGTACAGAAATGATCTCAGGGGTCGCATGTACAGGGGTTCCATGGGCTTCTCCACTACCCTGTAATTTTCTATGCATATTGTCTCGAATGTAGGGCGCATTATAAAAGTGCGACTTATTCTTCAGAAAACATTTTATGGAAGCAATAATTTTGGCGTCGATGCTTAAATGTGCGGTATATTAAACTGAACATAATATATTATTGTGTTATTTACCGGCCTCGTTTTTTTACTACATCGACAATGGTGTTCTTTGTATCTTGAAAAATCCCGATGAGTTGTCGGCGCTAACGTTAAACAATGGTTTATCTTGTGGTTGCTTGGGATACTCTACAAGAAAATTGACTGGACCTAAATCCAGAAGAAGCCGACTAATTGTACTGGAAAGAAACTAACCGAAATTATGGCAACTCATATTCCACGGCGTTTTCTATATATTACTTGTCAGGCGACCCCTTGAATTTTTAAGAAGGGATATGACTTATGCATAAACTCTTTGGCATAGCGAAAGAGGGCTTTGAGTATATTTTCAGCAGCATTAACCAAATGTTCCAGAGTAGCGGCTGCTTTTAAAAGTAACTCCAACAGATATAAACGGTTTTCGAATGAGTATTTCCAACTAATTAGACATATGTGAAATCTTCATGAGTAACAACAAAGTTGTATTTTTCATTCTTGAAAAATAAATGTAGGCCTAGATATAGGCTATATATATATGTTGTTGTTTTTTTTTTTTTTTGTTTTGTTTTTAATTTAGCAAAACCGAACATGGTGCAGCATGAACACATTTTATCAAGTATCATTACAAAGACATTCAATGTGGGCAATAATCAACAAGTGGGTTGTCTTACATTACGTATAGAAATATCGCTATAAAACGAATATGCGTGGTCTACATTAAAAGAAAAAGTGAATACCACGCCGTAGGTATTCTGCCTTGATTGGATAATTAAAATGTTAAAAGGTATTACACTGATGGTATGGATGTGGCATATTTATAGCCTCTAGTTGGCACGAATTTGAACAAATCAAATTGGGAAACAAGATCATGATTGCCTCAGTCAAGGTGAAAAGTTTAAAGCGCAACTGCGAACATCACCAGAAAAAAACAGTAGCCTAACAGACGAATGTTGTATCTAGAAGTGTTTAACTGTTTGACAACCATAGAAGCAACCGTTGGCAAATAGCACCTAAATGTACATAATTATATATCACGGAGAAATTATTCATAGGAAAACCGACAAATAGCCTACTACCATGCTTCCTTTTTTTAAAATCTGCCAAGAGTGACAGTAGCCTAATCTAATTTACATGGTCATGTTCATTTAAATTAAAGGTCAACACTCGTGCTTCGGACGTTTTCCATGGGTTCAGTTAGACATAAATGCATGACTGAATAAATTCACACTGATGTGTTTTATATAGCCTATGTGGTCCTTGGAAATTGGATTTTGTACAGCAGCACACCAGTTATGCATGAAGAGCATAATCAGACTGGGCGCGGACACGTTCATAGCATGTGGGAAGCAGTTACTAAAACTGTGTTTGTACAACTGTCATTTCAGTCGCCCTGAGTCGATAAAGCTCAATATTTTGCGGTGTCCTGTGTGCTTGGTCAAAATTAACCTGCAACATATGCATGCATTCCCAATTGCCTGCAGTGGAGTATAGGCCTACAATATAATTTGTCCAATCATTAGCGCCATCTATGGAAGACATACATTTCCTCATCAGAATAAAACTCATTAAAGATAAGGGCAGAATGAATAAGAGTGGTAATAAAGAAACTATAGATAAACCTGGTCGGCAGTAGTTGAGGGTTTACCTAGCTTTTGTAGCTAGTTAACAAAAAGATGTATGCCTTCAGTAGAACACATCCATGCCAGTATTTTCATTGACAGAACATAGACTGGCTAAAGAACTGACAGAATGTGAAAGTTTAAAACTATTATGTCATTTACAACCGAAAACTGTATTTTATTGTTTAAGCATTAATTAAATGTCATGCTTAAACAATAAATAACAAATAATAATATACAATCGCTAGAAACACCGACAATATCTTCGGTGCCTGTGTGTTAAAACTGACACAAGCGGCCTGATTGAACACGACGTGATTGAGTACTAACAGCCTGATTAAGGCTGAAACATTCTGTTGTGTACACATTGCCACTGTCCCCTTTTACACTAATTGACCCGTTCTTAATCACCCACAACACAGTAAGCTCAGCGCGCTACTTTTGCCGCGATCAAGGGTGTCGAGGGGTGAACAGCATAATTAAAAAAAAAAAACTAAAGGGGTCGTATGAAACACCAGAACTTCACGCTAATTAATTGAACAGATCCGACTGGCTGTGTGTTTGCGATGGAGTTGACACTGTGCCAAGCATGTTTTCTTTATCGGCCTTGGTGAAGAGAAAAATCTGTCATTTACAACCATTCTATGCGAGCATAGCCTATACTAACCGCAATCGACCTTTAGATGAATCAACACGAAACTGCACACATGGAGAAGTTTATCCACCAGTAGCCTGAAAGTGCTGCTCATTTATTTCAGAATTGATTTTAGGCTTCAGATCAAATTATAGATGCGATTTGTTGCAAACCAACTTGACCAGTAGCCTACTGAAACCACAACCCAAACTCACCCTCTCTCCTCATTCCGACTTTTAGGCACTTCTTTAAGCGGCAATACTGGCATTGATTCCGATGGTGCTGGTCGATGGGGCAGTCTCGATTTCCCCTGCAAGTGTAACTCAGGTTCCGACGTACTGAACGCTTGAAAAAACTCTTGCAGCCTTCGCAGGTAAATTGGCCGTAATGTTTGCCGCTTGATTTATCCCCGCACACCATGCAGTCCACGTTGGGTATTTTGTCACCGGAAAGGGCATCATTCCCTGGTGTGGATCCGGAGGGTGTCCCCGGTGTCCCGCCTGGCTCCTGGTTGCAAATCTGGAGCTGGGACCCTGGATCTGCTGAAATGCTCTCCTGCCACTGGTTTACTACCATTGCCATGCTATCCTACAGCACTTTTTGAACAACAGATGCACAGTCTGACTAGAGAGGGAGGAGATGAAAATCCGATGTCTTGCGAAAACCAGGCGCTTCACTTTTCTCCCAGAAGTAAAAGGCTGCGTTGATATCCGTAATATTGTAACCAGCGTCTAGCCTATATTTCTGAAGCTATGGACTTGGACCTCTAACAGTTTACCAACAGAAACCACATGCGCGTTATGTAAGAAAAGACGTTCCCTTCGTATGTTGAAAATTCCATACCATACAAACACTCATACAACAGGTTTGAAAGTCCTCTCAACAATCAGTAATTCAGGAAAGGGAGCCAACTTCAAGTAATACAGTCTTTTGCAGTCGGGAATCAAAGGTAACACGTTCCCACATTCAAACCAGTCCATAGATAGATGCACATGGAGCCTTAAAACAGATATTGCAACGGCAAAACTCGATCAGTTCTCTTAAGTGCCTTGGCCATTTATACAAATTGAGGAGATCGCCAAACAGTTCTTCTTCGTTTATGTTCTTCGCGAAACCCCAAGCACAGTATCCTACTCTTTATTCACCAGAATTTGGCAGGGAATACACCAGGGTTTTCAGGCTCACAATCGTAGGCTATTCCTTGTCCGAACGAAAGCAGATAAAAGCAGGTCAAATTCGCCCAACTACAGAAAATCAAATCGTGAAGCCTTCGCATTCGAAATAACTGCGTAGCAACCTTATGTAAACCACGAAACAACGCTTTGAATGCCTACGCTCGGAAGCATAAAACTTTGAGACTAGCGAACTTTACCCGTTGGCTGTCTGTCCCATCTCTGAGATTCATAGTTCTACAAACTGGTGAAAGTGACACTAAACAGTTCATACCCGTGGTGCGGGCGTGTTCCTTATTAGGGCATGCCTGCCACATAAGGATATGTTCCCTCTTTAAAGTAGGAGGAGTTGCTGGCGTAATGGCAGTCCCAATTGGTCAGGGAAAACCAGAGGGGCTAGGTTTTGTCCAATTGATCTGTCCTCACTGCTCCACCATGCTGCTGATTGACCAAGATTTTCAATACAATTTGCGGGTGCATTCCCAATGTGGAATAGATCCTGAACATCGTCGGTTGTTAATTCGAATCTGTGACTTGCAAGATTTAATCCAAGACGAAAATAAAATGATAAATATCAGACAAGAATTGATAGGTTGAGCTAACACTAGATTTTTAGAAGTTATCGTGGGAAATCTGAAGTGAAATTAGATTAATTATTGGTCAGTTAAATATGAATGGATCGATAGCCTCCTGCTTTAGTGCATCGCTATATTAGGCTACATGCTTTGGACTTGGTTCGTGGTTCACACTCCTTATACAATATGGAAGTAGATTAATTGAGAAATTATTGTCTTTTTAACATCTTACACTAAATACTTCACATTGTCTAGTCTAAGAGATACTGCTTAATCGTCACACTTTCCCTCACTGTGTTTTTAGTAGGTTTAACAGGGCCTCAATGAACTGATCCAAGAGAATAACCCAGTTCTTGCGAGGGGCACAGCGACGCTATCTCTGGATATTAAAAAGTGTATGAGTGAGTATCTCTAACTAGAGCCCAAACCTCAAGTGTTGATTCGATCAGTTGGGTGTTTTTCATAGCTTCACTGATTGTTTTTGCAAGGTGGCAAATGGCCACCGGGCTCATTAAGAGTGATGTTTTGGCTTTAAAATCAACACGTTACAAGGACATCGTTATTTCTACAGTTTTATTTAGATTTGTCACGCCGAAAGCACACACAAATAGAGAATTTCGGATGGTAGGTTGTAGGCTATTGATTATCCAGACATATACACCCGACCGACAGTATTTTATTTGATGTAAAGTAGATTTGCGACATACAATATCAAAAAGGAGACAATTTTGTAATAATGAGTGGGGCATGAAACAGTAAATAATGTAATTCAACATTTTGTATGTTCATACTATCAGAATCAAAGCTTTGAATATGCCTATACTAAGCTTTAATGATGCGCAGAAACGCCAAATTAAACTAAAATTATATGTAAATTTTCACTTCCTTATTCCAGTTTTAAAACAGCTGCATGACATTTTACAAAAAATGATTTGGCTGGAGGTAACATTTATCAGGCTTTTTCTGAGGAAAAGGTATCCTATATACTGTATAGTGTTGTAACTGAAAAAAGTGGAACTTTATTATGAAGTGCTTAAAATTTCAGGAATAAGTATGAGCTGATATTATTATTATTATTATTATTATTATTAGTATCATTATTCTTATTATATAACAGTAGTATTCTTGCTGTTGTTATTGTTATTTTTAACGCTTCTTTTTGGCGAGGGATACAATGTTTATATTTGTTATGTGTGCTGATAAGAGGAAGAACGATTACATGGTGATTACAGTAAAGTTCTGGGTTCATGGACGTCATCTAATTTGACATTTGATTTCGGGTTAGTAAATTTAATGAGACCTTTTGAACGTCCCTAAACTGGCCGCTTTTCTTAAATTGTGGCAGACTTTTAAATATACTACACTAAACGTAACATGTAATATAAAGAAAATAAATATTTTAAAGTATTTCTGTTTCTTATGGGAGGTTTTATCTGCATTGATTTAAAATAACCAAGGGTAATGCCACATCTCTTGGTTCACAAAGAATGTATGAAGCCATCTAAAACAGCAATGATTTTGAATATGTAAAATAATTACACGCACAATGACAATGTCTGTCTGTCTGTCTGTCTGTCTGTCTGTCTGTCTGTCTGTCTATCTATCTATCTATCTATCTATATATCTATCTATCTCTCTATTAATCTAATCAAATCTAATCTGATCACAGGTTTTCTAAGGGATAAGGTGAAACATCTCAGATTTCTCCTAACTGCTGTGAGCCAGAAGCCAGATCTCAAATGGCCCATAAACTGCGGCGAGTGGAAATCCCATTAAGCCGTTAAAACATTGACCGGCCACTAATTCTCCCGACCCTAATCTGGACATTAAAAAGACTCGAGTTTAACTTACACTCTAACTTATGGGTGTACAAAAAATAATAAAATTAAAAGTGTTCTTCGGTGTGGTGTACAAATGATCAGATTTTTTTTTCTCTTCTTGTTAAAAAAGTGGGACCTAATCGATGTCCTTTTTTTCATAATCCTTTCATAGGTTGAAGGCTATAACACAAGCCTGAACAAGATCTTCATAAACACTATCATCATTGTGAAAACTGGATTGAACTAAAATCGCATTCACATGATATTCATTCCTTATTCATTAGCCCTGAAGTAACCTAATAATTCAACAGGCAGACAGCTAAGAACAAGGGACAAAAACTGGAGTTTAAAGACATAAGCTCTTCCATTAGGAATGACAAACAGAGGAAGGGACCCCACTTTGGTTGTTACCCAGGCTCAATGTTGAGCTTCAAGTGCCGGAGGGTTAAATATGGCCTTTTTCTGGACATAATTGTTGTCACATGTAACCCTACCTGTTTTCAGAGCCAATTTCAATTAGCCCCATTGACCCATTATTAGAGTACTCTATGGGCCAGTGAATACGAAGCTACTTTTTAGGAGGATATATAAACATACCAAGGAAGGTTCATACAGTCCAGTAAGTGACAAATAAAATGACAAATGAAAACGCTTTAAAAAAGAATGTGACTACTAACTAGGTTACTCTTGCTACTGCTAGCCTACTATTCCGGAGACAACTGTAATTGTTCATAAATTAAATATGCATTACCATTTTTAATAGCTGCAGAAAAAGATACATAAACATAAAGGAGCAAATTATATTACCATGCTTGACAACATGCTTTATCTGAATCTTTTTTCCCTGTAGAAAGGCAAATTGGCATTTGTAAATATAAATGAGAAAGTCAAATAATATGTGTTATCTTTACTTTTTCCAGAAATAATAACATTTATATTACATTGTAGTTTAAGACTACCAAAAAATTAAAATTGCTATACCCAGTTTTCTTTAGCAGATCTTGTCATTCTTTGACAATTCTGACAAAATATCATGTTTAAAAGTTCCCGTGGGTTTAGGGGAAATTGCATAACAGTAATATGGACTCCTGAAAATGTATGATGGATCAGTTCAAGTATAAAAAGTTCTAGTTCCATGCATGTCACTGAAGTAAGGACCTTAACTTATGAATCAAGCTTGACTTTTCAAGCATTTCTCATGTTTAGCTCACTATATAGTAGGCCCTCTGTGAAGAATGACATGCCTTATTTCATACCCCCACACCATGGTGTCTTGCTGTCATTTTCAGTTTTGTGAAGAAAAATTATTTCATTTAGAAGAAAGATTATTATTAATATCCTGGCTCAAAGATTGTGCTGGTATTTGGACAACAAAGATATTTCTTATAGTATAAATCAAGCTCCCCGATTAACCTTCATTATCGTACTCCCTGCCACCAATTTTTACCATGGTAATTTTTTCCTTTGCATAATCAATTAAATGTACTTCCACACCTGCATTTTATCTTATTGATCGCTGAGGTGCTAAAAATGCTGTGTTTTTGTTCCAGCACTCCCTTGAGAAAGGTTTCGCTGAACCCTTCGGTGTATGTGCTGGCATTTTTGATCAGAATTGAAAATGATAATAAACGCTATATGCTGCTCTATTTTTTGTCTGCCCTCGTTCTTATTCACTTTTACTTTGAGCCAACTTCTGATTCATTTAGGTTTTCAATGAGAGTCAATGGGTATCCTCATCTAATCTACAATAGTATTAGCATAGCGTTATAGCAATGTATAAGCAGTAGCAGTGTTAAGTGTATACAGGTCCACCACATTTTGGGGAGAGAACCCAGGGGAAACATTAATGTTTTACATAATTCTACAACCAACTTCACCACCTGGTCACTTCTTCCAACCAGAGAGATATTTACTTTAAAGATTGCTTAACCTCACAGGCCTGAAATATATGGAGGAAGCAAGTTTAGTTTTTGACTGTGTCTGAAATGTGCGGTCAGCACCATACTATAGGAAGCTTGGCAGGAATGTTGTTGAACCGAGATGAAGGGACACACAGAGGCTGAGACCCTGTGAGCGGTGGCCATGTTGGAATGACGAAAAAGCCATGCCCTGCACAGGTAGGTCACTGGTTAAAAACCCCATGGGTCATGTGACACAGTATTGACAAAAGTGTGATACAACAAGGTTGAAAAGTCACAGGGGAAAAGAAAAGCCGGTTTTTAGACAAACAGCCAGGTTGCCAGGGGGTCAGAGAAGATGTAAAACAAGAAAAACAATGACATTCATTCAAAATGAAAAAAATGAAATTCAGGAAATGCCACTGTGCAGACTCTTTTACCTGAACCATGGAAAATGCACCACTAATGAAAATGACAGTACAGACAGACATCTCTACATGCTCGGTGACAGATGACCCGAGCACCTGGCATGGGAGGTCTGGAAAAGGAGGAGGGGCAGGGGGTAAATGTGGCCGCCTAGTACAGCCCAGAAATGCTGGCCCACTGGTTTGGTGGATAATTTATGGAGGCTGTGACATTGCGAGACCCATGATGCCACACTTTTGCTCCTGAGAGAAAATACAGACCTCTTCGAAGGGGAACTCATAAACAACGCTGGAGGTAATTTAAATGTGTACAGAATGATTACAGAATGAGTACAGAGCAAAATAAGGATCATGGATTATTTATTTTTCCTATGAGATTTGTATTAGATGCTGTGGAATATCACGCAGTAGTTTTGTATGTCTTCAGATACTACTGTATGTATTTAGGTGACAGCCACAGTACATGATTTTGTGATAACAAGGCCAGCAGCACCCTCGTCACTCATCCCCATGTCATGCACACCAACAAAAGCAACACTGCAGATAAAGTATATCCATTGCCCTGATGAATTTGAATCTGGGCCGCTATTTTACACATTACAGGCTACTTTTTTGTTACAGGTGAGCTATCTTTTGAGGACAGCAGGAGATGAAGCTGCTTGTGGCTCGCTATAGCAATCTCCTCATCTTAGCTGGAAAGCACCATAACACAGGCTGGTAACGTCTAGGCTACAGGGCAGAGTTATTCTCCTACATCACTTTGGAGCCCATACTGTGTCCTTTACATTGTCTAACGTGTATAGACAGCACCATTTAAGATATCAAGAAAATATAATCGATTCTAATCTTACTAATATTAATCTTTATGGCATGTGACAATGTTCTAAGAGGAACTCTACAGTACTATATGCGACATGCACTTATTGTATGTCACCTTGGATAGAAATGTCTGCCAAATAAATGTAATATAAATGTAATGTTTTAAACACTGACAAGAAAAGTAGGCCTTCGGTAGAATATCTGTTAGTATGTAGCCAACATTTTCTTCCTCTACAGAGGCAGATCTTTCACAGTGGTATGTAGTTTGCTTAATTGATCTTCCTCACATTTAATGGCTACTTAAAGTAGATTGAATGGCTATGCTTGTGCTCGTCCCTGAGTGTGTTAAATTATAACTGGACTACTGGACCGAGGCTCACGTTGCTGCTTACTATGCTGCTTAAGTAAGGCTGTGTTTGCATTGTATCAGCATACAAGTTCTATTTGCACATTTTGTCCTTCATTTTGTCCTTATGTGGGCGTGAGGAGGGAAGCATGTTGAGAATAAATTGTGGCCGTTATCCTTTGCGTTTGTATGTGTGTCATGATTTATCCCAGAAATCGTAGGTACTGTTCTTAATATAGCAGTCAGATCTGACAGTTTCTGTGCTAGCTGTTTCCTTCGCCCGATTGGGGTTAATGAGGAGGTTAAACAGTGCGAAGCATGGCGTCTTTAACTTAGATTTATCTGTTCCTGCACTGACCTGTCTGGGGGTGTATCCGTTACCCCGATGGCCTCCGGATTTATTTCTTTATTTGTTTATTTGCTATGACGAGTGGCAGTTCTCTCCCCTTAATTTTTTTCCTGTTTGCGCATTTAAGCCTCCTTATTCAGTTCCAATCTCAGTGTAAATGTCACGGTATCCTGTGCCTGATTCAGCTGTTTTCATTGCTCAGGCCACAGTGACACGCATTCATGACCTAAACAAAATTCAGATTAAGCTTCTCAAAAATGTTCCACTTGACTGCACTTGAAATAATGATCCATTGTGTGTCTTATCAGCTAACCTTTTGCTCATCTATTCATGAATTTAATCATTGCTTCTGAGGATTGCCTTTTGAGGGAAATAGCCTTTGCAAAAATATCCAGTAAAATCAACTATTTAGACCAAAAGTCTCTCTCTCTCTCTCTCTCACACACACACACACACACACACACACACACTTCTTGTGCAACTAAGAGGCTTGACATAACTGAAAGACAGTGGGCCTTTTTCAGGAGGCTATACAGGGAATGCTATGCAGCTAGCATGACCTGACATGTCTCTGAAGCTGGAGGGGTCCTGACCTTTGCACCCAGACTCCAAAACTAGGAAGATGAAGAAAAAGGGGCTTGGTAGGAGGGTTGCTCCTAAACAAGGGCTCCTTTTCGGCTGCTCCAAGAATGTCATTTCCATAAAAAGACACCAAACACCAAATAAGAGAGAAAGAGAGGGTGGGAGGAAAAGAGAGTGAGAAAATAAGTAATACAGAGATAGAGAAAGAATTCACTTTATCTGGCACTTCAATCTGCCAACGAACAGGGAAATACTTTCTGTGGTAACTCCCTCAAAATTGTAATTTGTCCATAATTCTCTGACATGCAGAAAATCTTTCTGAAGAAAAACCAGAGGTGAGCAGTATAGGAAGCACATGATGGAAATTACTGAAATAGCTTCATAGATAATAATAATTACTATAATTTTACATTATTTTATTTAATATATAATTTCAGCTGTTACTGCTTAAGTGATAGTGGCTTGAGCTGTAAATCGTCACAAAGACAAACAGCCCCAATGATAATGTATACTAAAGAAAAATGTGACTTGGCACGTGTCAATAAAGTTTGCCATTCAATCTAAATGGAACCATCAGGAAGAAGCAGTCGTAGTGGGTAAGGCCCATCCCTTTTAGGCCAGAAGTTGATCTATGCATGATGTCAGTCCCCTGCTATCCATGGAATGATTGTTCCAGATGATGCAGTCTTGACTATGCATGTAGTAAGTGAATGTACACTTGCATACAGTCCCAAGTGGTGATTTTTGAATTTTGTCTTGTCTGGTGGTTGTGTAATGTGGGGCATAAGACCAACAGTATTGACCCAAGTAGCTTATACCAAGGTGTAGTGAGTTGTATGTGCCATGTTTGCCATGTTTGTTGTATACTCATTTTATTATTATTATTTCTGCTAAAATTTGAAAACTGGAATGCACACATTTATATTGTGAAATTAAGTAAACTCTAAATGCATGAATTGAAATGTGAATGAGAATTTTTCTAAATTGGCTCTACATTCAGCAGAGCCTGATCAGGCTCTGCTGAATTGAAAGCCAGTGCAATATCATATTCATTTTATAAAAACAATTCCATCACAGGCCGTGTGCATCTCAGCAGTAGAATAACCAACCGTCCTGTCTGTCATTAAAGGATATAATGCATTAACTGAATAGGCAAACTGATTATGGTCTTATAATAAGTTTACGGAGTTGCTCGGTTGCAGTTCTGCGTTGGCAGACCGCCACCAGCTTAACGTAACGTGACACTGGCAGCAGAATGTTTACACATGTCATTTCTGTTTGGATCATTGGGGATCGCCATGTCCTACTTATGTAACAATGATTTTACAGGGATGAAAAATGCCCCGCCTGTGGCGCCACCCCCGGAACGTTCCGCAGTACTCCCCGAAGATGGCGGAGGCTGCGGGGCGGGGGCACAGTTTGAAGAGAGAATATACAAGATTATAAATTATCAGGCCTAGAGACTGTGACCAATGAGTTTAACAAGGCAGAACACTAGGCTGCAGCAGAGTCGCCGTGCCCACCCCCCACTACCGTAATGCAGTGTTTACAGGCATTCATACCCCTGAACGAGGGTCACACGATCTGGCAATGAATTACCCCCCACCCCCACCCTCGAGAGCCATCCCCGCGTGACTCCCCACCATGGCACAATGGGAATAGGGCTGACACCACGGCTCACGTTTGCAGATAACCTTGAGTTTCTACCCATCACCCTGGGAGTGTGTTTTGAGAAGCCGGGCCACTGCCGAGTAAAGATTGCTACCAATAAATGTGTAACCCCGGCTTCCCCGAGTTGGAACAAAACCTCAGTTCGCCCTCAGAGCGCAGTATCTCCAATGGTGTCTTTCATACTAGAATATAAGGCAAAAAACAATACCTTAGACAGTGAGCTTACATAAGAGCAAAAGATTTTGACTGAAATGGTCATTGAAAACACCTAACGGTCTGTACAGTTACACCTGAGCAGAACTGTAATGAAAATAAGGTGGTGAGAACGGCCCAGACTGTTAATCACATCAGCAATGTTTAATTTGAAACCAGTACTTTGCAACTGGCTATGATTTAATTCAACACTACTGAACTTGCAACCGATCCCAGGGCTTCTCCTTCATCCAACTAATTTAGGGCTCAGCACTGTGGAACGTTGATGTGCCATACGCATATAGGGCTTCAGAGCACGGGATATGCCAGAGTCTTTGAAACTTTTAAGATCAGCAGCTCTCTGAGAAACGCCTCCATCTGTGTCCATTTCACATACGTCGACTTAGCCTGCCTGAGCTTAACTTAGGGAGGGTGGGGAAAAGGGCAAATTCCCTGCAGTTAAAATCTCAGACGGTGGTCCTTAACGCGTTCTCCCTCCCTCTCTTTCTTTCTCCCTCTCACTCCCAATAAAAACCTCTGACCACCAGCTGACCTTTCGCTGTTCCCCAGCCATTCTCCGCTCTTATCCCTCAACTACTGCGGCCCACTGGTGTCCAATGGGAGGCAGCAGCTGTGGGGGGGGTGGGGGGTGGGGGGGAGGTCACGGGGGTCGTGGCACTGGTAAAGTCATCGCCGAGGCTCCGATCTGGGGCGTCACTTCTCCCTTCAAAGGCTGCAGTGGCGTCCGGGGGCTGCCCCTGACGGCCCCACTGTTCCTGGGCTTGCAGGGGTCGAGGGGGACGAGGGTTAATAAAGTGATACCAGGTGTTGGCTGGAGAGCTTTACCAACTGGGCCCCTATTGCACCCCACAGGAGACTGTTAGGGGGATAAAATATGAGAGGAAACCAGATGGAGGCTGTAGCCACAAATCAAGCAAAAAAACAATCCCCAGCAATTAATGCTCATTAGGAGATCGAAGACTTGTAGCGCCGTTCTCTGACAATTATACCGCAAATGTGAAAACCTACGGCTCCCCGACAAAAGGGGTGGGGACGAGCAAGCCAACAAAGCACCAGATTATGAGACACAGCTGTGTATCGCTAAAGACCCGAACCCCAGAGTCACATCCCCGCTCAACAGGAGCACAATCGGAGACCGGGGGAGCTGAGCCGTCAGCCACTGGAAAGGGCGACCCTTGAATAGCTGCGAAGATCAAGCAGAGTGAATGGGAGTCATTGTGGCGAGAGCAAATCGGCTCTGACAACGAGTGAAGAGCAAACAGAGGGACGCCGTCAGCGGACAAGTGCTACTGCGGCCGTGGCATTACACAGGGGTGGGCAGGGTGTCAGCGCTTTCAAAGCCATGGTGTGCGAGGCTCCCGCCCCCCCCGCCCCCCGATCCCCAGTCCTCCGTCCATTAAGGTGGGCCTTAATTAACGCTAATTAACATCAACGCCGGACAAGGGGCCATTAGTCCGGCTAATCCGTGGCTTACGTTTTCCTTTTGGAACCCCACCGCTCGGTTCTCACCCAAGTCACAGAAAGAACACGTTGTGGAGGCCGGCTTCAAAGCTCTCTCCTCAACAAGCTGCCACATTAGCCAGAGCCAGGCCCGGGGAGCGCATAACTCAGCGGCCCGGGGCCGGTCATCGGGCCACGCTCTCCAAGTTTGGACCGTGGGCCAATCCATCAATGACTCGTTGGGTTCTTTCATACTCTGCAGCCATTTAAGCACTTGAGCACAAATGAAAGAGGGAAAATGGGATCTGATACTGTAAAGACTTCAGTAAAGAGCTCTATTCAGAACGTGTATGGAAGGGGAAAGCATAGAACTGATTGTGCGTGGGGGTGAGTGGGGGTGGTTTTTCGGGGTCACGACCTTTGTTCTGTGTGTGAGGGTCCTGTTCTTTCTGCCAGCATTGCGCAATGTCAGCTCTGGTGAAGATCTGAAGGGAGCATTTGTAGCAACAGAGTCTTCAGTTAAAAACTCTCTCATTAACTTCCACAATACAACACTGCAATCAGCATTATCTTTCTGAAAAACTATTGTGGTGTACAGTGAAGCGGGCTGATAGTTTGGATCAAATGAGGGGCAATAAATGGTGAACATAACTATAGCGTTGCCTCACAACATCATATGTAATAGCACTATTTATTGTTATATATATATATATGTTTTCCACGGACACATGATAGTGTCAGCTTTTTCAAAGTGCACAGACATTTACATGACACTTAAGGTGGCTGTAACATAAAAAATGATATATGCATTATTTATTTTTTGAGTAAACAATACAGCCATTGTGACCAGATATAATTGCAGCACAGCTGTATTCATTTTGCATGACCCTGGAAAGGCCTAACCTAGCAGCTTTTATAGGTTACGTTAAATCACCAGGTTTTTAAGACTGAAAACACATGTTAGTTAATGATCAATTGCAAAAGTCACAAAAGGAGATCTGGTAACTGAAGTCTGTGCCTGTTTGTACCTCATGTAATTGAAAAGACCAAACCTTCTGCTAAATGTACAAGTGTGGAAGTCTTCTTGAATTGATCATGCACCAATAATTTAGAAAATATGGCAGGTAGACAATTCAGGGAAAAAAAAACAAGCAATGCCTTCAAATGTGGTTCATTGTTTTCTGTGCACACCTTGTTTACACAACTGATTCATAGACTTTTACGTAAAGAAGCAACATTTTTAGAAAAACCCCAACCCTCAGAAAAAACTTCTGTGAATTTTTTTTTTTTTTTTTTTACTTTCCAGCCAAGGATTGTGGTGTGTGGACTCAAAGCCATATGGAATACATTTGGTCGGTTAGGAATACATGAAAGGGCATTACCATTGGCAAGTTACCTAAGGTGATGATTAGCAACTGCTTCCATTTCAGGATGGCTTGCCATATAGCAAACTCTAATCCTTTGTGAAATCACCGGATGGGTATTTCCAACACAGGAGTCCTAAAGCTCTTAAGAGATGCCTTAAATAAGAAACGCTCTGACAAACACACACACAAGCACCTATCCCTCTGGCACCGTCCACAACCCTCCCCCACCCCTGTAACCCGATCTGTCGGCATGCAGCTCGGAATTCTTCAATCGCCCTGACATTTGACCCCTGACCTTTTTGGCAGCCCAGAGAAGAGAAGATGAAGTGTCCGGGCCTCTCTTTTCCCTGCACAAAAAATCTCCTGTTCTTGCAAACCCCCCCCCCCCCACACACACACACACACACACGTACACACACTCACTCACCCCAACCCAATTCCCAGTTGGGACACCTCAGAACGAAGCACTCCCACAGTTCCCATGAGACACAGGGCGTAATTACTCTTGATATGTGGGTAATAACCTGTGACGTAAAGGGAATGGCCAAAGAGTGCGTTCCCCTTTCCCACACCACTGTCCTCCGACCAGCATAACCGCCAGTCTCGTGTGCCTCTTTTTTTAACCATCTGACCACTGGCGCTTGTGCATTGTGTGTGTTCTGCGCGACCACTGGGTGCTTTTTCCTTTGATTGCTGTCTGACAATGTCATCAGTGTTGCCACGTCTGAAAAGGCTTCTTGTGCAGAGCCAAGCAATTCCCATCCAACCAATCTATTTGTGCTGTGTTTTCCAGGTTCCATTTATGTCCATGACAAACAGCAAGTTGTCTGTGGTACATACGTCAAGCCACTTGATATACTGCTGGATTTAAGTGTGCTGAGTTTTTTCACTTCAGCTTTTGGTAGCTCTTGAATTTCATGGATTAGTTCTGGCTATGAGTCTGAAACTTTAATACCAGCCTAAAATACTTGAACCTACAATAACCTGCAATAATGTGATCCCCCCCTGAAACATAAAATGGTTCATAATGTCTGTGCAGTGTATTTACTGCAATGATGTGGAACTAACTCCTTTTCTGTATGATGTTTGCTTGGAGACCAATATTGAACACTCACTCACTAAGTTTACATTTATTTGGAGAAACTGAAATGGAAAACTACATTTTAGTATGCATGCTGGTCTTTAGCTAAATAATGCCATCAGGTAGTTTGATAGACTTTTAGACAATTAGGGTTGGGCATAAACTTTTGAAAATTAAAACAAAGCCTTCTTTATCACTTTTCTGCCTTTCAAAATCCTTACCACATTTAATGAACTTTTTGCCAATTTCTTCACCTTTGCTAGTGGCAATAACGCATGAATAGACCTTAACATTAACCACAGGCTGTTGTCACTTAGACCAACAGCCTGAGGGGAAAAAACACATTAGCTAACTTAATAGCCACCAGACTGGACAAAGTAGTAATCTCGGAACAGCGTCTCCCAAAGAGCTGCTAAGGGGTTGTTGCACTTTGCTTAGAGGGCTGAATATATAACTGAGAGTAGGACGTAGGTTAAAAAAGAACGCTGGTAAACACAAGTAATTAACCCCACAAACATTACACATGCAAAATGTGTTTGTTAATACATGATCTTCTCACCCCACTGGGAGCTGAGGCCTGTCACAGACTCTCCCATGGGAATCATGGGAAATCCAAAGGAGGGACAACCCTCGCATCTGTCACACTGCCCGAGGGAGAGCTGATCACATTCCTTTACTAGCGTCCCACCCGGGAGAGCTGGTTTATGAAGCCATCTATTAGCCTTCAAAGGCCCAATGGCCACAACCAGCCACCCTGGGCTCCCCTGAATGGGAGAGGGAGGGCCAGCAGCCCAGAGTGGGCAGGCCTTGTTGCTAACGCTGTGATCTTTCACTCTAACTCCTGAGAAATCACCAGGGAAAGTGATCAGCCCTACTCTCTACCTTTTCCACACATGGAGTGGCTGTTTCCCTTTTAGGCCAGTGCTCTTATTGTCTCTCCTCTCTAGTTGATAGGAAAATCAGATTCCTCTTATCTACTTGCCTTAATACACATACCCTCTCTTTCTCAATTCACATTCACATGGTGTTTTTCTCTGATCGTATCTATATTGGCTTTCACACTTCACAGTAAAAAAAGGCTTCCAAAGGATATACAAACTACCGAAATGATACTTTCATACCTAAAGAACACAGGGATTTTTTTTTTTTTGAGACTTGTTGTAATAAGGATTTTGCATATGGATTGGTTTAAATGCAGAAATGATGATGACATGATGTCTATTACAGGTAACATGATCATCATTATTATAGCCACTGTCATAAGTCATTAGATGATTGTTTAAGCCAACTTAAATGGAGCTGGTTAACAGAGATATTGGGAACTGGTGATGCTAGGTTTAAAGCCCTTACTTATTGTTATTAAGTAACCCATTCACAATGGTCCTTGCTTCAGGAAACAGCTATTAAAACGCAAGAATCAGCAGTTTACATAAGTGTTGAGTTAGCCTATGGCAGAAAATGTGTAGTCCTGCAGTGTATTCTGCTCTTCCTCTTTGTCATCTCTTAATTGTTTTATTGGCATTATTCTTTTTTTGGATTGGGTGTTATTGGCTTACCTCCCAGGAACACCAGTTGCTGTCCGGCAGGTAAACCTGAATGTCTTGGGCCCCTCCTGGAACACAAGGTCTTAAGTGCCTGTCTTTACAATCTGGTTCGTCAACATCAGTAGCAGAACCCAGCAGGGTTTATTGGCTTTTCTCAGTCATCAGTAATTTGGGCATGTAGTTCAAAGGGCCTAATTGAGTCAATAATGGGTGACATCAGTCCATTAGGTGTTCAGGTAGAATAAAAAACTGTGTCTGCGTAGGGTTCCTACTCCTGGTCCTGGGTATCCAGCAATGCCGTGAAGAAAATAATAAAAGTATTTAAACAACCCCTCAAGTAGACCCAGACTGATGACTCAGCATTTTTTGTGTGTATGCTAAATGAACTCAGACCCTCTGAAACGCACCAAACTCAGACCAGGTCAGGAGGTCTCAGTATGGTTTGTTTGTGGTTCTTTTCAAGGTACACTTAATTTGTGCATTGTGAGCACAAAGCGGCTTCAATCCACTTTGCGTTTTGCTGTAGACTTTAATACTTAAAGATTTGCCATACATTGATTGTATGCAGCTGCAGTGACATCTGAGCATATCCAACTAAAAAGAAAGAGCAAAATGGCTGCTGGTGGTGTTTGAGGGATTGTGTGGTCAGAAGACACCTGTGCTCCTCTGGCATTAGCTTCCTCAAAATGTAGCACACTCAAATGATAAACACATCTGCAGAGGCCATCTTGAAACAAATTACCAATAATCAGTGGTTGACATAAGTGGGACATAAGTATGCATTAATGACAAAAAAATTCTAATTCACTGCAATTTTATGTCATAATGGTGCAAATCTTAACCCTACTTATTATTATGTACACCTTCTGTTAGGACATAAAATTGCCATGAATTAAAAAAAAATGTTTTGTCTATTATAGATGAAGTTGAAATCAAGTCATGAGGTACTATGTTTTGCTGAGGTAATGGTTTAAGAAGTTAAAGAATACATTCGACCAAGCACTCTTACATCAATACAGTAATTAATATTTCAGATTCAGTTTCGTCATTGATTTTAATGTTGGGAATAGTGCTGTAACCCTCACAATGCATAACAAGCAAGATCCTCACATGACTACAAAGCTGAAGATAGTGGTCACATGACAGACTGAAAGCATTTCGATTGGTGATGCACAGGCATGGATGTATGATAATTGCACTCAATGAGCATTTTGAGGAGAGGATGTAGAATTCCCTAAGGAAGAACCATCAAATTCCTAAAAAAAAGTCAAGGGTTCTGGATGAGCTGGTCCAAAAGAAAGAGAAACAAGTGGGAAAAGCAAAAGTGTCCCCACCCCCCACTGAGGGCCTGCCCACCAGGCCTTTCTCCTCCAACCGCTATTCCTGACCGCCCCCCTCCGTCCCTTTCACCTCCGCACAAAGCACCAGGCCGTGTTATTTGAGGCACTAAAGACCTGGTCCTCCTCACTGCCCATGGACAATGGCCACCCCGTGGAGCCCTCTCTTCATTTCACCTTCCTAATGACAGGTTTCATCCTCTTTCCTCTGACCTGAGGAGGAGTAGCCACCACCCTTCTCCCACTCCCCCTTCCCACCCCCAAGCCTTTCACTCCATCCCCACGCTATCCCAAAACCCACATTCCAGATTCCTACGCTCAGTAATGCCCACTACTGTACATTCCAGGAGTTTTTCACAGCAGTGCCATGATAGACATTCTAAACAATGTGTTTTGTGGCTTTCTTGAGCATTGCTGAGGATATTTCCCCTGAAAACCTTGGGGGAGTTTTCAGAGGAAAAGTTCTCTAGGGTCATAACTTGCATGGAATTAAGAGCCTTCCATCCATTTTAGTGGACACCGTATAATAATTTGTACACAATTTGCCAATTTGTACACAGTTCTCGCATGAATATCAATACCTTTCTCATAAGGGGAGGGGAGTTCAAGGTAAAACAAAATACTTAGATAAGCAAATTCCAGCAAAAGAAAATCCATAGCTGCAGTACACCTTTCATTAGATAAGTTGGATTAAAGGACCAGTATCTCAAAACATAAAAAAATGAACCAATCATATTTGTGAGGCTATCAGGAGCTGTTTTCAAACTTTGCAAAGGTTTTGTTTTCTTGTTTTTTCAAACAGGAATGGTCTTGTAATGATAACTGGCAATTAAACAAAATGCAACCAATAAGGCCTCATATAGTTGCTGGAAACTGGAATACTGGAATACATGTGCACATAGTTACATAGTGTACACTTGCATTCAAGTTTAGAATCTCTTACTCCAGTGTACTGACTGCACATTGTGTTACCTCATGCTAGTAGCATTCATGCTAATGTGCTTACCTCGTAGTAGAAGATGCACTCCCGTTATATTAAGCACTGCTGAAAACAACTGCGCTATTTAATCAAGCTAAAAATATCTTTCTTTCAGTTGCTACTGTATCTAGTACACTGGCATTCCTACACTTCAATTGTGGTTTAAAAATAGCCAAAAAAAACAGTTTTCTCTAGAAATTCATCAGACAGTTGTTCTTTTGAGAGATGAGGGTTATTCCATGCATGAGATGCGAAGATACTGAAGATTTTATACAAAAGTGTGCACTACCGTTTTGAAAGAAGCGAGCAAACTGGATCTAACCAGGCCAGAAAGAAAGGGGAAGGCCCAGATGCACAACGGTACAAGAGAACAAGTACATCAAAGTCTCTTGTTTGATAGATAGTAACCTCACAGGTCCTTAGCTAGCAGCTTCATTGAAGTACTCACCAAACAGCAGTTCCATCTGCAACAGTGAAGAGAGAGACAACTCTGGGATGCCGTCCATAATACTCATTTCCAATCATCTACCTTCCAATCTTCGTGTCGTTTAGCTCATTCTAACCTTTTCTTCTTATTTGCCAGTTTCAAAAGTGGCCTTTTCTTTTATACTTTGCCTGTAAGGCCAGCATCCTGGAGTCTTCACTGAGAGAAAGATATTTCTTAGCTTGAGTAGCATAACTGTTTTTAACTGTGCTTAACATAATGGGAGTGCTTTCTCTAGTACCAAATCAGAACATTAGCAGAAATACTTAAGAATGAGGTAACACTGTGTGCTATCAGTACACTGGAGTAATGGCTGCTGAAAATGGAGCATTGCAGTCATATGTAAAGATTGAATTAAAAAACAGTTATTTCAAATTTCTCAGTGATTCCAAACTTATGAATGGTAGTGTATATCAACATGCCAACTCAGGGAATTAAATCATCCATGTTAGGCTCTTCTTCCAGTTACTGTACGTTAGAAAAATACACGCTTCCTGGTTGCAAGGGCTATTCCCAATGGCAGGAGAAAACAAAGGGAGGGTGTGAAAGCTGCATATGCCTATGATGAGTGGGGGGAGGGGGGGGTGCAGTGGATGGCTGGCTAGAGCTAGAGCCCCACTTCTTCAGCCTCCATGTCTCCTATCTCAGGGAGGGGGGTTACTGCAGGGGGGATTTTCCGGTTGACCTTCTCCTCATGCTTTTTTGAGCCCCTTCACCCCATGTTGATTCTCTTGACCTACTTGGTCATCCAGGAGCAAGCCACTTATAATGTGAAGATCTAATGCTTTACAAACCACTTATATCTGGCTGCTATTTATCAAATAAATATAATATATTATTATTTTCTTTTTCATACAGAAAGTTTACTGACCATAACCCTCAATTTCAGAATTCAAAAAATTGTAATTTGCAGTATACCTTGGTCTTCCAATTGTCATTTCGCATATACAGTGAGCCCCATAGTGTTTGGGACAAAGACTTTTTCTTGATTTTTCTCTGTATGCTACAGTTGTAATCAAACAAGTGACGTGTGGTTAAAGTGTACATTCTCAGCTTTTATTTGAAAGGTATATTTTTACATTTTTGTTTCATTAAATAGAAATTACAGAACTTTTGATGCATAGCCCCCCATTTCAGGGCACCATAATGTTTGTGACAGATTAATATTATAAATGTACGCAGTCATGTCTATTACTTTGTCACATATCCTTTGCATGTATTGTGACTCATAAACATCACCAGGTGCTGAGTATGTTCTCTGGGGATGCTCTGCAAGGTCTGTACTATAATGATCTTCCTGCTTGTTTGAAGGGCTAGTTGCCATAAGTTTTTTCTTCAGCATATGAAACGCATGTTCAGTATGGCTCAGATCGGGTGAATGATTTGGCCAGTCAAGAATTTTCCAGTTTTTAGCTTTGAAAGACTCTTTTGGAAGTACGCTTGGGATAATTGCCTTGTTGTACGATAAAGCATGCTCAATGAATTTGGAGGCATTTGCTTGAACTTGTGCAGATTAAATTAAGATTATTCTGTAACACTTCAGAATTAATTCTGCTGCTGCTATCAGCAGTTACATCATCAATGAAGACAAGTTAGTCAGTATCTGCAGCAGCCATACATGTGTAAACCATAACACCCCTGCCAATATGTTTCACAGATGAGAGGAGGTGCATAGGATATTGGGCAGTTCCTTTAAGCCTCCATACTTTGCTCTTGCCATCAATCTGATACAAGTGAATCTTGGTCTCATCTGTCCATAAGACCTTTTTCCAGAATTCTGCAGGCTCTTTTAGGTACTTCTTAGCTAACCATAACCTGGCCATCCTTTTTTTGAGATTAACTAGTGATTTGCACCTTGCAGTGTAGCCTCTGTAGACCTGTTTGAGAAGTCCTCTGAGGTCAGTCATAACTGAGACATTTACACTTGCCTCCTGAATAGTGTTTCTGATCTGTTGAACAGGTGTTTGGGGTTTTTTCTTCATTATGATTCTTCGTTCATCAACTGTAGAGGTCTTCCTTAGCTTACCAGGCCCTTTGCAATTACTGACCTCACCAATATGCTCTTTCATCTTAACAATGCTCCAAACAGTTGATTTTGGTAAGCCTAAGGTTTGACCTATGTCTGTTTTTTCTCCTTGTTTTTAAGCCTCATAATGGCTTCCCTGACACCCATTAGCACAACCCTGGTCTGCATGTTGACAAATGCCAATAACATTATGCCAAAGGCAATCAAAAGCCTAGAATCAATTTATGTCTCTGAACCCTGCACCAATGATGCAATTGAACAAAACTGACTAATAAGCCATTTGTCCCAAACATTATGGTGCGTTTTAGGAAGTGTAAAATCTTTGATTACAGATCAAAGTTGTGGAGTACAGAGCCAAATCAAAAGAAAATATGTCTTTGGACCAAACATTATGTTTTATTGAAAGTCGAAACTGAATTCAGGTGTCCGGTGAAGGTTACTTTTAGACCAAACATACACCATGTGAATGGGTCTGTGTAACGGATGAAGGGTAGTTCATTCTGACAAATTACCATGCCTTCATTTTCTCATAGAACCGCTCTCTGTCCATTTTCAGCTATACATGTTAAAACTACAATACTGGCACTCAAACACAGGAGCTGGTCATCTACTACAAAGGACAAGTTAACTAAGCCAACTGCAAATAAACATGGCTCCATTACTTTCCAGACATCACCTCATTAAATAATGAAAAGATTCAGCCAAATGCATTTTTAAAAATGATATACTGTTTCACAGTACATCTTTAAAGACATTTTTTTGCAAACACATTTCCTTTTGTTGATGAGACCGGGAATGCAATGTCACCAATTACTAAGCAGTTGTACCCACTCCACATTTTGCCATGTTTGTTGTTTTAAGGCAAACACCTGCTTTTTAACTCCACAGTTTGGTGAAGTGGAAAAGAGGGGCTACACAGCAGTGGGCCTCATGCCCCCCTGTGAAGCAGAGGCCACAGACACATGCTGTTCCATTGAGAGACAATTCTCCAGCGCAACTCAGGACTGACACACAAACATACAATAGAATTAACACTTCAACAGCTGTAACAGGCTGCCAATGTCTGGTCGAATCAGCCAGGCTGGCCTGCAGTACTCTATTCTGCTTTGTTTCAGCCCTGTCAGTAAATCAATCAACGGAGCCAGACCAAATCTGAGCAAATGTGGTATATCTGCAAATGGCGTCATCTGGATTTCTTAGGTCTGAATGTGAAGAACATAAGGTGTTATTTTAGCTGGAAATAATGCTACACAGGCACAAAGTCTTGCTTCTCATGGGGTACGAGGAGCACAATATCTGCAAATCAATGTAAAAATGCAAAAACTCAGGAATACAAAAAAAAGTTCTTCATCCATCTTAAGCAAAGTAATGTCTGTTTAGTGCACAGCCAACAGATCAGAGGTAAACATTAAACAGTCGTCTGTCCTGTCACATTTATTGTCCATTCAACTACATTTTCTCCTCCTGAGCTGTTCTGCAATAATGAATGGGTCGCTCTCTTTGTCTTTGGCTGCTCTGTAGTATTCTGTTTTGACCGGAGGGAGAAGACAGGTCTGCTGGAATGCTCCCTGCAGCACATGCACTTAAGAGCTGCTGCCAGTCAGGAGAAATATATCTCCGCCTATAGTTGTGAAGCATTTTCTGGTCAAACGGTTCCAAACAAAGAGTGTGTGTGTGTGTGTGTGTGTGTGTGTGCGCGCGCCTGTGTGTATGTGTGTGCGTGTAAGTCCGTGCGTGTGCATGTGTGTGTGCGTTTCTGTGTGCGTGTGTGTGGGTATGTGTGTGTGTGTGTGTGTGTGTGCGTCCGTGCGTGTGTGTGCCTGTGTGTATGTGTGTGTGCATGAGCCCGTGCGTGTGTGTGTGCGTTTCTGTGCGCGTGTGTGTGGGTATGTGTGTGTGTGTGTGTGTGTGTGTGCTCACGTGGTGTGTGTCAAACAGGGGGCGGGGTGTCACGGCAAAAGCTTTGCGGGGCAGGGGCAAAGGTTCCGATTTGTTTTGTAAACAAGGGAAAGCCACTCGCGGCCCATCTCAGGGCGAGGGACAGAGAGAGCGGAAACGCATCGCGCCACAGAGGAGCGGCAGAGCGCGCGGCTCCAGCTCAGCTGCCTATTTACTGTAAAGTGAGAACAGGAAAGGGAAGGGTCTGCCCGGCGAGAAGCGAGAGTGCGAGACGGCCACGGAAACAGGACTCCCGGCGCAGAGCTGCGCCGGCGCTAACGCGGCGGGAGCCGGGGAGCCGAGGAGCTGGTTTTCAGGGGCCATCTGCGTAGCGCGAGGCCTGAGGCTTGAAACCAGAGCACAGCGCTTCCAGTCAAATGACTCACCGAGAACCAGTTTCATCAGAGGTGTGGTGTTTCGGGGGGGGGGGTGACACACAAAGGATTAGAGTAAAGGGAGGTAAAAAAAAAAGAAGAAAAAGAGAGAAACATTTTCCCTTTCTCTTAAACATGTGACCGATGTCATTTTTCCTGGTAAGAGACAGTATGATATCTTCAGAATTGACTCAGTACTGCGGGGCTTTGATGTGACAACTGGACATCACCACGCAAAAGGTCACCGCAATAAACGCCGCGAATCCCTGGCTCCCCTGCTCTTGCAAATGACGGATTTTCTGGAAGTTTTGTCACCTCTTTAAATAGCCGTATTCCAAAAGCACTAATAAAATAAACTTGAGGGCCCCCCTACTCAATGTGGTGAGAGCGGAGATCGGAGTTCGGAGAGGGGTAAAGGAACAGAGGTCATCGGGAACAAAGGCCAGAATACTGGGAGGTCAAACGGCCTGGTGTCGGAGCGCCCTCACCCGCACCGTGCAGGAGAGCGAGAGGGGGGTGGGTGGGGGGGGGGCTTGTATAATCAGGGACGGGTTTTGTTTCGAGAGTGTGGGATTGAATACATCAAACTGCCTGACAGCAGAACAATAGATCACGTTTTGCCCCGTTCAGCTTTGAGCGCTGCGACTCCTTTCAGTCCACTCCACATCTGGACCGTCCCGGATTAAGCCTCCATTCACCGCCCTGCGTTTGGGTGACCTCTGCGTTCAAAGCGACTTCCAGCCAATCAGTCATGTGAGCTTTTACAGGAGAAACCCAGGTGATGCGGCTGGCCCCGGGGTACGGCAGCCCCGGATCTGAACCCGGCGTTCCTAAATCACCGCCCGTAACCGCAGCCCCCGCGCTCCTCAACAGGCCGCGGCTGCAATGTTCTGGGTGGTGGAGGGGCGGGGGGGGGGGGGGCTGGGGGGCGGGGGGCAGTTTTGAGATACTCGCACAGAATAGTCTGGGAGGCGCAGCTGATCGATGGCCTCGTCCCCGTCCACGGAGGGAGGGAGGAGGTGGGGGGGGCCCGTGTGCGGAGCAGCTGTCTGAGGCGCGCGCTCCCCCCCCCCGGGGGCGTCCTGCGGGGCAGGGAATGCGCGGCATTCCAGCGGGCCGAGCCGGAGCGGGAAGGCTTGTGCAAGCTCCACGGGGCCGGCCGCTCCGGGCGAAGGTGCAAGCCCAAACCGGGCCGCCCGCATGCGCCGAGCGAGCGAGAAACGCCGCGCTCCCACCGCGCTCCCGCCGGAGCTGAGAGAGCAGCGCGCCCGCATGGCGCATGCGCCGCACCGTGAGGAGGGGGCCTTAAGATGCTATGTGACCGGCCCCATGGAGAACGGCTAGTTTTACCTGTATCTAAATGGTTAAAAAGACCTGTTGAAACATTAACGCTTATATTTGTGAAGCCCAATTAGCACACTAGAAATACGAGGGGTTTGGATGGAGCAAAAACAAGGGAACAGCGTTTTCTTGGGCAACAGCAATAAGGCCGTGTTTTCACATGTTCCTCATAAATGATCTTAGTCAAATGTTTAATGTTATTGCCTTGAAGTCAAAGGCTTTTGTATTCCTCATAATTTATCGTATTCAAATGTTTCATATTGTCTTATCGTTGAAGTCAGCAGTCAAAAAAAATATTATGATAATATCTTACCTAAATTACAATCATGACAATTCACTGTATTAAATATCATTCCTAACCTTAAAGATAACCATTAGAAACTATTAATATCATTAACTAATATCATACAAAATAGTTTTATGTTGTGGTCACTTCTACAACACTTCTTCAAAATAGTATTGACCATAGCTTTTAGAGGGCCAACCCATACAATCATTGCTTTGGAGAACACTGCATGTGGGTCATAATGTAACGGATGGTAATCGTGTCGTATTGTGGCAGAACAGGAAAACCTTGGCTTCTAAACCCTTTCTGAGACAGTACAATTGATTATTTGGCTCCACGAAGGCAGGTGACCATGTGACCCATGTCCAGAATATCTGCGGCATTGCAACACACAAGACTACCTTCGTCTGCACGTTAAACAGGAATGAATGAACACATAGAGCTTTGTTAGGTATGTTAAGAGCGTTCAAAATCATACGGATTCAGAGTAGGTTGTACAAAAGCATGTGACCATTTACTTCAGTCGCCTCAAAGCCATCACATATGGCTAAGGTGATTGTGAGAACAGTCCAGAGTAATTTCCTGCCTTTTTCATTCCAAGTACCTACAGTGCAAAGCAATGCTATCAATAATTTGTACATGTATGGCTTCATATATTGCGGTTCACCTAATATGTTTGGTGATGAAATGTGTCAAACATGGCCCACAGTTCATGCTTTTTGAGGTAAGTCAGGTAGACCGGTGTTACTGTGTAACAAGTGCACAAATGTATAAAACACAGGAGTCTGTTAAAGGCAAGATGACAGACTGCATGAGGGCTTTGACCTGTATACAGGTCCCAACCTGTGCACACATGTTGGACCCAAAACAGGAATGCATAGGCTACACCTCTGCCCCTTCTCTCCCTCTGCTTTCATGAAAAACACCAATTCAGTGTGATACTTCCCGACTCCCAGCAATGAAAGATCCAAATACTGTAGTCATGAAGCCAGATAACCGGTTAGCACATTGTCCAATATAGAGACACACTGAATCAGAAGCAACAAGCCCCCATTAGGCTGCTAGATATAAGGTTGATTCGGTTCCATCTGTGGGAACAGACTGCACCGGTGGTCATGCATGCATAGAGATTAGCAGGGTAATGGATTGACCCAAGTCTGGCCCACAGCCTGTGTTTGTCCAGGAAAAGGGAAAAAAAATTCAAGTAAGTAGTATTTCTAAATAAATATGAATTAACCCATAAAAATGACCTAGACTACAAATTTCCAATTTACCATATTTTAATTTGTTTGTAATTTGTATATTCATTCAACACAGGCAGCATAATCAACATACACGTCTCTCAACAACCCACCCCTGGTATGAAACTAGCTTTTTAAGCAATTATCAGTTCGAAGCTAAACATATAATTAGGGAACCAGAGATTAAGCCTTAAATTAAGAGCATGGCTTTGTGCATTCACAGTCCAAAATATATTTTAAAGCAATAACAAAATGCATTTAAAAGTCCCAAATTATGCATTTACAAAATAAATTACTTTGGCAGAGAAGTTGTATGTCAGACCTAAATGGGAATAGATTCCAATTTCTCTATTGACTTGCTTGTATTCAGCTTTGAACTCATGGCATAACCAGAACCTTAGTTCAATGCTACATCAGTAATTGCAAACTGATCACAGGTCATTAAATAATTTGTCTTTAATTTTTTCACAATAGCATTGGTTTGTGTACCACATACAACATGCCAACATGGCAGCCTACTGTAGTTCCAGAAAACAAATTCCTAATTAAAACTACACAACCTAAGAAATGAGTGATTAAAACAAAAATAGCTTTTGCTCAGATTCCTGCACACCAGTATGTTACGCAAACTAAGCAACGTCCTGTCATGTGACCTTCCCATCACCCACCTGTGTGGACTTCCCTCTTAATCCCCATTGATCCTTTTCTGCTTTGAACATTAGAGCTACTAAGTGTGACTAATTCTCCAACACAAGGATATTGTCTTCCCCATCAGTGCTTTCTTTTCCTGTTGCTGGCTTCCGGTCAGTTGATTTCGTTTTGTCATTTTGAGTAGTGCAACAAAAGAAGAGGTGGGGGAGTCCGACTTCAATGGTACCAGATAAACTTTAAAAGTACCTGTTGCTCACAGTAGAACAGTACTAACATAGGCTAAGTTTCTCTTCATAAACAGGCCATACCATCCTAGCAGACACAGAGCTGTGCAAAACGTGTTCAAAACCACCGTCTTACTGTTAAATCAGTGCGTGACTATTACAGTGGACCACGCTGCTGTTCCTCTGGGACAGAACCGAAGAGCAGACGGGGTGCCCAGTGGGGTTCTTACTCAGACGTCCATTTGGTGCCCCCCCCCCCAGCCTGGAGCGAGGCCAGCTGACCAGGGGAGCGCCTGTCCAGCACCGAGACGTAAATCAGGCCGGGGGCCTGCCTCAGAGTCCGCCCGCGGGAACAGGCCCGGGCCCCGGGTCCCAGCCCTGCCTGGCTCGGTTATTCCTGACCCTCTGACGCAGGGGCGCAGCGGTTCCCACTGGCAGCACCCACAGGCCGGGACAAGGGGGCGCCCCGGTGACCCCCCAGGAAAGCCACTGGCACAGCCAGACGTCAGAGCGGGCCCCGGGTAAACAGGCACTTGGATAAATACTTCTTGAGTGATTAGTCTGAACTCATTCAATGGGTCTGGGCACAGTACCTTTCTCAAGCGCACGCCACCTGGTATCTTTCACATACAACCCATTCAGTCACATGTTCCAGGCAGCTGCTGCCTCCTATTCCCAGTCTTCCCAGTTCTTCTCTTACACTCCCTGTGCCTGTATAAATAAGGACGCGTTTCAGCCGGGTCTTTAAAACGGCGTTATACTGCTCAGTGTGTTCTTGAGTTAGTCTTCAACATTTACAATTTTGACAGGGCCATAAAGTGGTTGTCACACTGTTGTCCTTCCAGAACGAGCGACACCAGCTGTGCCCCCTCCAGTAAAGCTTCTGCCAGCTGACAAGCCACATCCGTCACTAACTAGCTGTGCTGCACATTTACTCTAACGGATGAAGCTGCCACATTACCGTAGTTACCGTAGTTACGTAGTTAAGAATCAAAATGTTCAATTTATACACTGCACTGTTTGTTTATATTGGTGTTTTTGTTGCTGTAGTTATTTGACAATGGGGCAACAAGTCTGAGGGCAGAACTGCTTTCTTGCACAACCGTTCACTCAAACTCAAAGTCTGAGACACAGTCAACAAACCACATTTCAATAACAAACAGCGTGTCTGATATATTTGTGCCAGACCCATTAGAATTATAATTTATTTTGGAGTTAACTGTCAACTGTATTCATGGCAGGCACACAAGAAAGCTAGAACTGAAGCATTTCCAACAGTTGATCAAGTTAATCTTCTTGCTTTGGTTTTATTTTAGGTATTGCCAAATGAACCACAATACATTTCTCCTTATCAGCAGTTCTTACCAGAGATTAAGTGTAAATCCTTGGTGAGAGTATTTAATGCAAAAGAGTACTTATACAGTAAGGCTGAACAAAAAACCTTTACCAGCTGTCATATTCTGCAAACTATGTTAAGGAATAAATGTTTCTCACATGTATCAATGCAAGTACTACTGGTGTAACTATCACGACGGTTCAACAAAAAGGAAAAATAAAATATAACTATATTTATATATATAAATATATTTTACATCATAACTTCTTAAAGGAGGACTATAATTTCTAAATGACAATGTGCACACAAAGAAACTACAGAGGGGATAAAAACTCTGATTAAATTAGCATGTTCCCCTGTTTACTTTCAATGCTTATCCTCATGTTCACTGTATGAAATATATTGACAAGTACTGCCCCCTGGTGGGAAGACCTGAAATATGATTAACCCTTCAAACACCAGTCATTTCAGCTGTTGCAGCTATGTGTTATATGTCAAATAGATTTTTATGCAAGCTATATTATTACAACCATCCCCTATATGGGTTTGCTCTCATAGCTAGCAGTTTTTTTCTTATATTCAGAAAAATGTTTGTTTGGCTATTCAAGCTTTGGCAGATGTGAAGATTCGGTTCTGAACCTTTCTGTGCGTCAAAACAGGTTGTTGCCGATATACGATGATCCTTAATTGATATTATCTAATGTTCCTGGAAAATGATGAATATGAACCTCAAGAATCCTTTGCACATGCATATTATTAAATGCCAAAGGGGTACATAAATCACAAAACCTGTAATGGAAAAAAGTCCCAAGTGTACTTTGTACTTTGTCTCTGCTGTAATTACTTACATTGCAGCAACATAATTCAATTTAGCTTTTGTCTCCACTCTACACAATCTGCTACACAGCTCAGTAGGCAGAAAGGTCCACACACATAATATCATGGTTCCTATCCCCACTGTAGAGATGAATGTTTGCCTGTCTGGCTTCCACCAAAAAATTTTTTTTCTAAATATGAAATGAACACACAGTCGATCATCAAACCTAAGATTAAATATTCCCATAGCCTCTGTATCTTTAATTGAAGTTTCACATAGCCAGTCTTTGCATTCAGTGATGTAAGCAATACCTGCAGCTCCTCTTCTTTTCAGAATGGATCTAAAGACATTCTAAGTGCATTTGTCTCAGCTTCTTCATTCTAGATTAGGGTGTGAAATAGTTTAATGCTTCACTCATGTAACGATGCAAGGTTAGGGCTAGCTCTTTGTTACAATATACTGTCGGACTGACCACGGTTTGAGGACGTTAAAAAGTTCCAGTAAAAGTGTGACTGATACAAGACCTCATACAAGCCCCGGCATTTGAGCATGGAAAGCATCATCAGTAGCGCTCATGGTTCATTCTCGGCCAGCCTTCAGCTTGTCGGCCACAGTGCTGTCATGCTTGGAGCCCCCCATGCAGGGCGGGCTCTTGGCTAAACTGGGGTTGCTGTCCCACTGCTGGGGGGTCTTCGCCTGGATGGCGAGGGCATGGACTAGGGTGCTAAGCTCCTCGCGCAGGGCTTCGTTGACCAGACGGTGGCGCTGCAGCAGGGACAGCCCCTCAAAGCGCTTGCTCACCACCAGCACCCGGAAGTGAGACTCAGACCCCGGGGGCACGGCGTGCATGTGGCTCTCGTTCATCACCTCAAGGTGGTCGGGCTCCAGAGCTTGGCTCAGTTTGGCCCTTATGGTGCTCTCCACAGGCCGGCTGGGGTCCATCTGAGGCCGAAATCTGGCGGTCTGGCGGGAGAAGGTAAGGGTGTTGGCAGCAGGTCGCGCACAGCGCAAGACACTGGGCAGCATCAGAGGACAGTGGGGGGTTTCCCAGCAATTACAGCCTGGAAAACAACATTTGAGCTTTACTTATTGTGATTTGAACAATGTTAAAGAGGAGAAATGCACTATTAATTCATCTAAAATTTGAACAATGTCATGAAAACGTGATGACACGCCGATGACAAAGAAAACTGCCTTTTGTAAAATGTCTTTCTCAGTGATTTTCTTTAAAAAACCATGACAAAACGAAACATACAATAGCTAAAATACATATAGGCCAATCGTCTCTAAACACCATCTAATTACCGTAAAATAAAATGGTTATCTTGTTAAACCCACCGGTTAACGTTGTTCTGGATGGATTAGGTCTATGGATAGCTAGTCTAACGTCGTTGAAATTAATCAGTCTGCTAGCAAACTAGATAGCAAGCGTTAACGAAAAATGTCAGTTATCTAGGTAAATATAACGGTTACGTCAGTTATATGTAACATCAGCCAGAAAGTATCCAAAAGTAGAATTAGCTAACTCTGTTATCGGTCTGTCTTACCACTTGCTTGCTAGCACTAGCAGCAAGCAATGATTCGTCAGTTAGCTAGCGAGCGTTGAGCTAGACTTGCTAGTTAGCTTCCGTAGTTCTTGACTACCTGGCTAAATGCTACATCGATTATGTCAAACGTTCTTGAAACAAAGCAAAACGTAATAAACCAAAATAAAGATTGACATAACAGAAATATTACAACGATGGTATGAAAAGTCGTGCCTGTATAGCCAGATAGCTTGCAAGTAAAGTTAAATAGCAAACAACTCACCTTATACCAGCCTTATACAAGCACTGACCTAGCAGTAGGAGCTGCAGTCTCCATAGTCGCATGCGCACAATGATCCACCGCGTTGAGAAGTGGAATTTGTAGTTTTGAGAACTTGTTATATGGACCGTCAGTGAGCTCCACATCGTTTGGGGCGAACACATAATTTCTTTGTTATTCTACAATTGTAGATTTGTCAACAAACAAGTCAAATGTGGTTAAAATGCAGCTTCTCAACTTTTATTGTACTACCATGCAGAAATTATAGCAATTTTTATAGAGTACAGAAGTATCTTATCTGCTCGGTTTCTATCATGTGGCACTTAACTCATTGGACGGCACTTAATCCAACAGCAAGACAATGCCTCCAAACATATTGCTAGAGCAACAAGAGTTTTTAAAAGCCAAACATGGAAAAATGCCCAAGTCATTCACTTGAAGATGGCTGCAGTACAGGCCTAGCAGAGCAGCACCAGAGGATTCTTGGCACCTGGTGATGTCTATGGGCCTCAGACTTCAAGCAGTCATTGCATGCAAAGGATATGCAAAAAAGTACCAGACATGACTACTTTCATTTATAACATTAATCTGTCCCAATAGATCTGTAGAGAGCTCTTGACGCTTAAGGATATAATTTCCCTCGCCTCAAGACCTGCTTGAGTTTCAAAAGTCTCCATTTTGTGACTGATGATCATCGTTACATGTATCATTTTTTATTTCGAGTTGAATGACTTCTTAGCCACGGAGTGATAATTTAAATAGAACTGTAAAGAAGCATTAGACGTTACATACGATTATCATACCACGGCTATTAACCAATCATATTTGTTTTATGATTACAAATCTAAAACGTTGGAGTACAGAGCTAAATCAAGAAGAAAAAATGTCTTTGTCCCAAACATTATAGAGCATACTATATCTATTTTTTCAAAATATTTTTAAACCTAATAGCAGTCATGAGCCTAGTTTTATATGTATTACCTGAAAACATAATAGTACCTACTACACAATGAAAAGGGAATCCTGATATGAAATAAGATGTCCAAATGTATATACGTAGCGGTGAACTACTGCTATCTGCTCACTCTGGTAGATTCAGTGCTAATGGCCATGTTTTTAAGACCTGCTCTCAAATGGTCCCTGTACAGTAGCATAACATTTGGTAGTAATTAATTCTAAATTATGGCAATGAAATCTAAAGAAGTTTCAGCAAACACAAGGTAAAGTACTGTCTTGAATAAAAAAGAAACACAAATACATGTTTGTATATCTTTATTTACTGCATTGTATGGTTAACTCCATTGTAATACTGAAAAATTTAATTGCACAAGTCAAGAGTGCAGATTGCCGCATGGTTACCAAAATAAAAAAGAAAAATCTTGCACAAACCTTAATACACCACCTTCATTGTTTTACAGTAAAATATTCTCCATATCTAGAAGTACTTAGTATTGATGTATTTATTTATGATGTAACTTTTTCAAATTTGATTTACAAAACACACAAAATAAAGACAACATATTATAGTATCTGGTCAGTAAGCATGTTTTGTTTTGTCTTTTTAGTTATTGTTTCCACATATTTATACTTGTACATACAAACACCTACACTTTCTACAGCACAGTACAATTATAACGTGTTGAATTTTCAGTCACATTTAAATAATGTCTGTTCTTTTAAAATTTGACAGCTGCTGTAGCAGTCCTGGTGGGCTCTTCTGATGACAATGTGGATATTGGCCAATTCAGTTTTTAAAGAGTGAGCACCAACTCTGGGCTTGGGCAAAGATTTCACAATGTGCTTTCACTATGGCTGGGCAGTGCAGAGCAGAGAACATGTTGATTATTGCTTTGTTTACTTTGCACCTACAGTATGATTGTTATTCATAATTTCATTACAATCAGTGACAACCTCAACAGGGAAACACTAAAGCAGCATACTGTCCACAAAAATAGAAAAGTCATACAGCTCAACTAAAGTTCATTCGATAAATACCATACATGGATTAATGTAATACCATACAATAGCCTCAGATCAACATCCTGGTTTGAAATTTAGTGGTTGCTTCAAAGACAAAACACAGAGAAAACATGGCAGTTAGATTTACAGATAATTAATATGCATCCACACTAATTGTAAAACAGGTATTGTAATACCAAGTAAACTTTAAACATCTACTTTGAAAGAGTGTGTGCGCGGGCAGGGTATGTTAGAAAATTGCAACTGACCCATTTAACATTTCAGTGATAGCTCCTTAGTGTACAATGTCAGATAATATTCAGTCTGCTATTTGCTAAACTGGGAGAATATGAGAAAATATAATTAATTATTGTACAACATAGTCTCCCAGGCAATGAAACATTGTTATGAACACAGACAAGGGCTATCCATAATTGTGCACAAAGTTGGGTCCGATACACATTTGGGAGAGGGAGTGTTTCCAAGGTGATGCACAAGTATGGGACAGCATGTATTATTGGAAACACCACATGCTTTGGCCTTAGGGCAAATAGGCAATATAGGTGATCAAATAGAGGATATAAGACATTGGCCACTACTTTCTCCAGACCACTGCCTGTTACTTAAGATATTGCATGCAGTTCTCCATATACACAACAAATGATCAGGTTTAGACCAGACCAGACATTTAAGTTCCAACTATGTGTAACTATTTGATAACTCATTCTATGGAAATAACAGAAATTCTCTATATTTGTGCTTGCCTGCATTGCACGGAGACAAGTGCACCATAACACATCTATTAATCCTCCTGTGCTGTGGTTTTCTTTTTGAACTGTAGTTATATGGCTACTATCCTACAAACAATTGGCAGTAAAAGAATGTGATAATTTAGTTTATCCAGCTCAAATCATGTGTGTGTACCACAGTAAAATCACCAGGCATGACATACCCCCATAAGTGAAAGACACTCTAAACCAAGAGTCACAGTTTATTTTCTATTTACACATTTGAAAATTACAAAAAAACATTTAAATATTGATATATATGTATGTACCAGAATGGGTATGCCATTATACTGTATCTGGGTATCAGGAGAGGAACAGTAAATGTTTTGACCTATGCCAGGCTGCAGTGTACATAAATTCAGTAGATTCAACTGAGATTACACTCCCTTCCTCAAAAGGACAGCAAAATATAGTTTAAAAAATGTTTCAGTATGAGTACATCATGAGTATTAGTTCTTAAACCCACACACTTTGAGGAGTTGGATCTAAACAATGTGTTTCACTCCACAAAATAAAATCATTATTCCAGACTAAGATACAAAGACCTGCGAATAAGTTCCCAGTCAATTCAACAGTTCCATGTCTGCCCACACATGGGTTACAAGCTTATCAAAAAGTGCTTTTGTTTGGTCCAATGACCGAAGTTGCAGACTGAAAATTGCGCCAAAATGATGTATGTTCCGGCCATGGCTGTCAAATAGAATAGCTTTTCTTCAGAACTTGTAGTGTTCAGGGAACTGCTGTTTTATATGATCGTACTCAGTGCTTCAGAATTTATTACACATGCATATGATTTCTATATTTTTGAGTTACCTTTATCATCTTTATCTTTTGGTCAAAAGTTAAGCTTCAAGAAAAATGCACTCACTTTGGCAAGGTGGTTAAAGATGTAAGCATATCCACCCCATGCCAGTTAACTCACATTATTCCACATAAAAAGGAATAATTTACAACAGGCCATGACAAAAAAAGAAAGATAAACGTAAGCACACACTCAATTACACACCCACACACACAGTTACGTGTAAACATGATTCTGTTTCTCTATTTTATCAGCAAATAAGACACTAAGAAAACGAGAACAGTATAACATATGCAAGCTCTGCATATCAATAAAATACATTTGTTCTCATCTGTTATTAAACACACTTCTAGTCAAAAATAATGGATATAATAAGGAAAACTGCTTGACAGTTTTAATACTGTGTAACATGAATCAAAATTTAATTGAATATTTTTTCTGTAGTATATTATTTTCTTGATACCTATAGCAATATTTTATACACAGACTGAATGAATGCATCACACCTAATCATATGTTCATGTTTTATGTACAGTGCAGTCTGTAAATATTTGGACAGGGACACAATTTTTGTTGTTTGGGCCCCGTACCCCAGTACATTGAATATGAAATTAAACAATTGATATGAGGTTGAGGTGCAGACGGTCAGCTTTAATACAAGGGTATTCATATCCACATCCAGTGATCTTTGTAGCAATTACAGCCTTTTATATACACAGTCTCTCCATTTTAGGGGACCAAACATAATCGGACAAATTAACATAATCTTAGATAAAGTAATCATATTTAGTACTAAGTTGCAAACCCTTTGCATTCAATGGCTGTCTGAAGTCGGTGACCCATAGACATCACCAAACACTCGGTATCTTCCTGGTGATGCTCTGCCAAGCCTGTTGACCTGTTTCACAGTTGAAAATGGGTTTTTCTTCACAAGCGAAAGTATTCTTTGGTCATCCACCACAGTGCTCTTCTGTAGTCTACCAGATTATTTCCAATTGCTGAGCCCACCAGAGCACTCTTGCTTCTTAACAATGTGCCAAACAGTTTATTTTGACACATACAATATTTTATGTCTCTGATAGACTTATCCAGATTTTTACACCCCATGATGACCTGCTCTACTGGCATTCACACTTCTTTGGTCCTCATGTTGAGAGACAACAGCAACAGACTCCAAATGCAAATGCAACACCTAGACTCAACTCTAGAGCTTGTGCTATCTTTTTTTGTGCATGGACGAATGATCCATGAACTCAAAGCTGGTCAAGAAAAAGCTGAGCAGCCAATTGTCCAATTATTTGTGGTCCCCCAAAATAGGGAAATGTGTAACAAAGGGCTGCATTTCCTACGATATGGATGTAAAGACCCTCAAATGAAAGCCGACAGGCAGCACTTTAACCATTTCAAATCCAATGCGCAGGAATAGAGTCAAAACAACAAAAAAAGTGTCACTGTCCCAGTACTTACGGATTTACTGCACTGTGCATATGTATTTTGTACATTATATACAAAAAACCGAACAAAAACACTTAGCTGTATTTTTCAAACTGCTTGTGCTTGTTCTTAATATAATATTTACATTTCTTGGAGAACTCATATATTCTCTGTGTGTTTAAGTGCTTATTTTCAATGTGATTAACTGAAAATAATTGACAAAATAAAATAAGAATGAAAAACAGAGTCATCTTGAGGGAATGAATACTGAGGTCATCTGTGCTTTTAAATTGAGTTGGACTAGAATTTTTGATGGATCACAACTACATTTTAAAATTTCACATCTGGAGAAACACAATGATACCACTTATTACAATGGGGGTGGAATGACCACATGGTAAGGGGTGTGTGCAAAGCATCACATGTTTACATTAGTAACTTGAAACCAGTAAAATTACATATTGTATGGTATATATTCCTTGGAATTATATGTCACAAAAGGTGGTACTGAGTAAGAGCTTACAATGTGGCAAATGAATAGATCTGTGGAAATAGAAAGTCAATTGTTTTAGACTGCATAATTGTTGTTTTTGCATTCCATGGTACAATTGCATAAATCAATATATTGAAAGTACAGACACAGAAAGGATGTTTTTGTTGTCTATTTACAGATTCCCTTGCTAGCTGAATTGCATGGGCACTATTTCAAAAATATTTACACATCCAGCTTTTAAACACAAAAAGTTTAGTTGTATTTAGCAATGAGTGTTTTGCACCTACATGTTTGCGACGAATAATATTGTAAGTGATAGTATACAATTGCTAAATGTGTGTTCATAAGGTAAATATATACAACCATAAAAAGACTTTAAAAGTAAAAATGTGATTCTGGGAGCATACCAAGGATTGGAACTGCGGTTAGAAGGCAACTTAAATCGAGGACAAATTTTTGATTTCAATTACTCATATTCTACAAAGTGAGAAACTGCCAAACAACTGTACTGTGAAAATAAGAGATGGATGGTTGGAGCATTAAGACAAATGGCTAATTTGTCACACAAATACCAACAAAATATAAAAGAAGTTCTGTTTAAAAAAATATTTAAAAATCAAACATGCAGAAAAGAAAAAACCTCAATTTTAGAATGAACTTCAAATCTAATTTATGGATGGTTCTTGTGTGATGTGTTTAAGATATGAATGTGTTTAAGATATGAACTTATCAAGCTTCATCCCCACATTCTGAAAGTGATAAAGTCAAACTGGATTGTGCCACGCCTATAAAATGGCAGTTAGTAGGCTAGAAATTTCATTTGAAAAGGAAGTGACAATGAATGACAAGGGGGTGGGGGAACCCATTACACAGCCAAAGTCCAGCTTCAACCCTGTAGGCCAGCAATCACAGGACACAAACTCACCATATACTGGATTTGCACTGATTTGGCTCAGCCCTTCATATACAGTCAGTTCATATACCAATGTGATTAGAAATGGACAACTTGAGAAACTTGCTGGAGGAAGAGGAGAAGAGCAGACTTTACTAAATAACTGGAGTGAAATCTTGGGTCCCATCAAGGCTAGATAGAGCCCAGACACAAGTGCTGTCAGGCCTTCCTGTCATAGTTGGTTGAGACCCAAATGTGCTGCGTGATTTATACAATGTAAATGATTTAAAGAAATGTATGAGTGTGTAATATAAATAAACTGAATGTTGTTTCAGATTTCTGGCCTCCCTCGCATAAAAAAACCTCTGAGTGTTGGCATTTCTTAAAGTCACGGACGCCACCATTTATTACATTCTACCTATGTGCAGTCAAATTACATCATTAAGCAGTTCTGCTGTAATATTTTGTAAAAATGGGAACTACCATGAAAAGCAAGATTACACCACAATTTCAATGTCCAAGCATTTCTTAGGATGAAAAGCAGTACAAAGAACATTTGATTTCAGTTGTTGCTGTTAGATTGTGAAATGGTTTGTATACTTCACAATTTATATGACTATTGTGATGGTAACCGGAACTTGTGGTTTTAACAGATTTCTACACATCCCAATTCACAGTCACCAGGGATTAAGGGGGAAAGTAATTAAGTTGTGGTTGCCCCGTTGGTGCCCCAACACTACTGTAGAACCTGGCCCCGTGTCTCTGGCAGTTTAAGAGCCAGGTAGCTGCCAGCAGCCAGTGCCCCTGAGGCAAACATGATGGGCACAGCCTTGGTGATGCCCACAAAAGATGTGAAAATGCTGATGCCCAGGACGGCTGCCAGCTTGCACAGCGCATTCAGAAAACCAAATGCTGTGGTCCTGTGAAGAAAGAGAGAGTTACATTTACAGTGAGAGTGTGTATTAAACTGTGTTGCAATGTTCTATATTGACAAATAGACAGATGCCTAGGATGCTCCATTTCCAAAAGTTACAAGTAAGAGACCTGGGCATGTTCCTGTTATATCATAGTCTGATTCCTAAACTTTGGTGGCCAGGGATTTTCTAGGGTTACAGTTAATGCACCATGAAGACACAGGCAAGGATATGGTGACAATGTCATTATAATTATCTCATATGATGTTACCAACAATCATGAACATATACAGCATAGTACTGTATACAATATTATATAATATGCCTGACAATTTGAAAATAGGCATTCACTTAAGCTAAATTATTCAGTTCAATGTTGTGTTTTTCCTACCATCAGTTAAGTTGGGCTTCTAAAAAAAACCACCCAGCTACAGGAAACCAATTGGGAACAACTGCTGAAGCCAATGCTAATGAAATACTTGCGGAAGTGCAGCCCGACCACAGGGTGGTGCTGTGATCTGGCTTGATGGTTATTTCTCCGCTCCATGCATGCAGTATCTGTGTAAGTTTGCCTAAGGCGTACAAGCCTGGCATTTACTCAAAAAAGGCAAATGTCTGTCTCACATCAGTATGACAAGAACACAGTTGTTCGTTAGAGGTGAAATCCAGTAACAAACTATTTATTGGCAAAGTTTCCACGGCGGGGCTCATCGAAAATAGCTAACAAGGCAAACTAACAGACCAACAGGGATATTTTTTTAAAAATTTCCTCATATTCCCCGAATGAATGTCAGGCATACTGAATTATCTCTAGTAGCAATATTGACAGGGAGGCTGTGTCATTTGGAGCCAGGGGGAAGGGGACATTCCTTGGTGTGATGCTGCAGAGTCTCTTTTAGACTGTGAAGGTAGAAGAACAAGTGGGCTTACACTGGACAGAAAGCAGCTAATTCCCTGATAAGAGCGAGCGCTCCAGGTTTACCTTTTATCAGACGGATAGAGCTCCACCGTCAGCACATCCAGGGAATTCCAGGAGGCGATGATGATGCCGCCGAAGAGGCAGAGTAGGGCGATCATGGCCGACTCGCTGCTGCCGAACGACAGGAAGAAGCAGCTGATGCATGACATCATACTGGAGCCCGCTGCGGAGAGCAGGGGAGGGAAGGAAGGGGAGAGAGACAACAGCACAAAAGAAAGAAGAAACAGGCCAAAATTAGGCGGGAGAACTAAGTAGTGATTAAAAGACTAAGAACTAATTGTTTGACTTTAAGAACTTACAAAAATAACTACAGTGCTCATTATTTTAATTGCTGCTCATTTTCACCGCTCATTATCATATCCAGTTAATTAGCTGACAGTTAAAAGCAATACTAACAATGATTAAATAAGTGAGAAGACAAAGGAAAATCTTCATCCTTCAGCCCATGTGTAACCAGTGTTTAAGGCAAATAAAATCCATGTGCTTCTATTTCAAGAGCAAAATATACAATTTTAGGGAATAATATTCAGGTGCTATTTTGTGAGAAATAAAACCTTCTCAGGTAGACATAATGGACCCGCATAGCTGAAAGTATTATGTCAGCAGCTGAAGCCATGGAGGCCATTCTCATACCCAGCATCCTCAGCCGTCCAATCTTGTCCATTAGCAGGGCAGACACAATGTTCCCAGGCAGCACGGCTAGCGTGCCCAGGAAGCTAACGAAGTAGATCATGTAGGCGTTGTTGTCATCGCTGAAGTCCAATATGCAGCCCTCTTTATTATGCAGAAATGTACTGTTGATGAGCTTGCTGTTGACAAGCCTGTACTTAAACAGATCTGAAAGCGAGCAAGCGAGAGAGAGACAGAGAGAGAGAGAGAGAGAGAGAGAGAGAGAGAGAGAGAGAGATTGTTTGGCCGACAGATTTCTAGGATCAACTAGTATGTCTTCATTACTGCATTACTGTAACTGGAGGGGAGTTATGACAGAAACCTTTATCTCCAGCTTTTCTCAGGGAAAAAGCGCTTATCCTCTGCTAACAGGTAACAATTTAATGCCACATAAGTAAAGAATGGCTCCTGCTTCACATTGCACTGCCAAACAGAATGAGCCATGAGTATGGCTCATTCTATTCATATGACTCCACTGTAGGCCTACAATCTGCAATTTGTTTATCATGTACTATATCATCACTGGTTATCAAAATGTACATGTAATGTTAGTAAAACACATTTTTTAAAACAATTTTGTATAATCCCTCTTTTCCTCACCATTTTGGAATGCCAAATCACATATTTATCAGTTCTCATAGTCGCAACCAGTGCTTTCATATATGTGAGCGTAGACAAGCTCTCCCTGAAGCACAGGAAGTCACCAGCACTTCTATTCAAAATTCAGGCTAATGCTAACAGGAGTTGGATGAAGACACTAATGCAGCTGCACAGGCAGACTCACGGGCCCCCGATCAACCAGCATGGGTCAGGATGGTGAGCGATTAGACCCTGTTACCCTGGCCAGCCGAAACCCTCTTATCGCTGTGCGATACTACAGCCAAAGCTGTGTAGCCCTGAGGGGCTGCCAGTCGCAGTTAACACTGGCACAGTTCAAACTGTGGGGTCCATCCTTGCAATAGAACAGCGCCTTAACAAGATGAGCCACCCAGCTTCAACACAATAATAAGACACAGTGGTACCTGTAAATGCACATTACCCTGGTACTTTACACAACACAGCAGCTTTAGTGAACAATAGATATCTGATAATAAACTATTGATTACAATGGAAAATTATAAAGAATATGAGAACATGTAGCAGCCTGGTCAGTATATGAAAGCTATTTTCTCCTGTTGGGTCACAGTCACACAGTTAAATAAATATATGCATGAGTACATGTTCAAATTTGACTACAGCATGCACCATGAGTTACAGTACTCAGCTGCTTTTGGTATTCTATTCACTATCCTGATAAGTGAGAGTTTAACCTCGTAGAAAAATATTGCATTGTAACATTGAACTTAATTTATTTTGGTTATTGATAACCTGACTTGGAAAGATTTAGACTTTCACCGCCTCCCTCTGTGGCCTTTGTGCTTGAAAAATTAAAAATCAATCAGCCCATGACTGGAATTGATGTTTTCACAGTTCTGCTTTCATTTGCAAATGAGATGGCAACAGGCCAGGGTTGCTAAGCTACTGTACTACTGAATAAACTGATTTTAATTAATAAGGCCTAGCCTATGCACGCAACTGAAACAATAAAAGTCAAAATAATAATAAGGAATTAATTTTAAATGTCAGTATCACAGCCCTTGTCTTGATAGGAGTCTTCAATATATCTTACACCCATTACACCAATTACCTACAATGGCACCTCCTGACATCGAGTACACAGTACTGAATTAACTGCTATTAATTGTTACTGACCCAAATACCAAAATAACAGAACAACTGAAACACAGAATATAGAATATATAATCTCTATCCCTTCTTTAGCAATAGAAACCCGGAGTCTCACCTGTGTTATAGAAAAGGGTGGAAATGAAGGTGCAGTTTTTGAAGAAAGTGTTGCTAGATGTGATGTCCTCAAAGTAGCATTCCTCAAACACAGAGTCCTCAAACAGCATGGACTTCATCTTCAGGTTCATGAACCTTCCAGGAAGAAAGAGCAGATTACCATGTGTAACCAAACAACATTCAAGAGCCATGAAACCCTATGCAGATGGGGGGCATTCCTCTGCTTCCTGCTGTCCTGGGTCTCATGGTACCCTTGCTTAACATGGACATATATGCTGGCAGGACTCACTTGTCATTGAAGTATTGACCATTGCGATGGACCTGGTTCTCCAAGGTGAAGTTGAAGGTGACATGTTCCACCCTCTCCTTGATGAAGACCTTGGTGCGTGAGGAATACTCCTGCCTCTGCAGATATTTGATCATGTCGGGGAACCACACGGTCAGACCATAGTAACTGTAGATTAGAGAAAAGGGTTAGGGAGTTTACAAGCAGCTTATAACATCGTGAGCAATATAATCTTATGGCCTTCGTAAACTGTGTAATTCAGATGTGTATTCTCACTTAACAGACCAATAAAAAGAGCTGATGCCTTCCTAAATCTGTTTTTGATTAAATTCAGGAAGTGACATTAACTATCATCAGTTTATAACAACATTTAAGACTCTGCCATTAGACAGGAAGAAAAGGGAGCATTGGGAGACATATTCTTGCTATTTTTGCCTCATAATGCAATCATTTTAAACTCCCTTCTCTCTTATAGTCGCTTGTCCTTTTGTACTACTGGTCTCTGACTAATATAATGTGAATCTAATGAATATATGTTTTACGCAGAAACAAAAGGTTGCTTTGGTCACTCATTTTCCATTTGAAAGGGTTGCCATTCCAAATCATAGCATTACATATGAGCTTGGCAAAATAAAATCAAAGCGAAAGGATACAGCACTTCACGTGAGCGTCTAGTGTCTCAAGCAGTGTTAGGTTCTGTTTCAGATCTGTAGCGTGCAGAGACTGTAACTGAATCAAAAGTAATACTGCATTTGTATGTGCACGTGATGTCATGGTGACTAGCGTAAGTACGTGTCTGAGACGAGCGCAGACTCATTGCCCTCACCTGAAGGACATGCTGAACCATATGGCCATCAGTATGAGCGTGGTGCGGCGATACTCGGGGGAGAAACAGGCCTGAAAATTTCCCCACACCTGCAGGGACCAAACAAAGGAGCTAATTCCACACACCATACAGTCTAGAAGTAGACCACTGCAGAAGAAGTGCACTGGTTCACCCCTTTAATATATAAGACCACAGTAAATCAGTGTCATATCGGTATTACAATACTCAGGGTATTGCTTTTGGTAAGAGGTGTGCAAAGCAAAGGTTCACTGTGTTCGAACAAAAGAATATTTATTGTTGTACACAACATAACATCGCCACTTTTTCATGTCTTCAGCTGAGTCAGGCACATAAAATCCTTACCCTAGGCTCTGTCCCACCAGCAATATTCCTGCCCTGTCACCGGATGCTGTTTTATGAGATAGCTTGTGACGGAGATTTATGCAGCTCCATCTTGGAAGTGCTCCCAGTGGGATCACATGGTGTTATGAGTAAAATACATAAAACCGGGCTAGGGGTAGCGCACCCCTACTCCCTCATGCAATTCAGTAATCAAAGTGACAGATGATGGGACAGTAGTAGTTGTAATTCTCAGGCATGGCAGAGGAAGTACCCCAAAGATGACCTGATTATCCGATAAAAGAATGTGAACAGTAATGTAAATGCGTAACGTGGGCACTCTAAGGTCTTCAGAGCACCTGATGGAAAAGACTGGTCAGCTTTGCCCTCCAGCGAATGTGCCAGGCGGTGTCCCTGCCCATGTCCACCAGTTCATCCATCGGCTTCACCGTCTTAATGGTGGTCACCTGGGTACAGAGAAGACCAAGAGTGTCACTTGACATATGGAGTTAAGAAGAAGGCACATCCATCTCACTATACTAGAACAAAACTCATAAATAATAGTAATATTAATAGGTAATTACATTATTTCATCATTGCTTTTCACACAGTGTAATCTACTGACATTTGAAATATGGGGAAAATTACGATGATTTCATCATGAAATATTAGACTGGCTGGCTGCTTTTTTCTCAGATGATTGATGCACATAATGATCCAGGCTCATCTGCGTGACTGAGACAGGCTTTAGTCCCAGCCAGAGCAATCAGTGAATCACTCCTCATCACATAGAGGAACTCAAAGGTGTAGACGGGGCGGTTCGTCTCAGGGGAACTCACAGAGAACACTCTCTCAGGGTAGCCCTTGGCCCTCATGTTGGTGTCATGAACTTGCTTCAGGATCATCCAGGCCTCATCGTGTTTCCCATTCTGCCACACATTACAGACCAAACACATGGACATCAGCAGCTGTACGCTGGAGTTCCCACACATCACAGACTGTGATCACTAATTATACATGGAAGTTATAGCGCCAGTGCTATATTGCACTACTGTACTGGCCCATACTATACTGCCAGTAACTGTACATGGAAACTAAACCACACATCACACATTATATTCAGTAACACTTCATAAGAAATAATCCATTTCATTATTTTGCATATTAATGAAGTTAATGAGACTTACTCCATGCAGTACATACTGCAGTCATTCTTTGTGATCATTACATGCATCATATAATCACATACATGATCATTGGCATATGACAGATAGTAGGCAGTAAGGTGACCAACTACACTACAGTCATTTAAATGGGAGCTTTGCCCAAATTCATACCTAACTATCAGTTACATGGAGATTATTTCCCACATCAAAATTATTTCTATTGATGTCTTTATGTTTTAATTGCTCCTATTGCATATATTGAATATTTTACACTGAGCATTTCCTGTATCTCAGTAAATACCTATACCCTGGCTGGCTTGTCATTCACCTATTGATTTTATGATTCTCGCGAACTCTCATCTACATCATCACATGATTTTCTGCATGCAATTAAGAACCCAGAAGGAAACCAATTATTTTTGATTAACAGAAACCAAACCATATTTATTAAACTTATGTTCAGAAACCCACACACTAATTTGAATATTTCAAAACCCAAGCACAGATGTCAATGGATAATTACAGCCAATTGCCTTCCATATAAACAGCAAATAACTGCAGCTGCAGTCAGTCCAAGGCAAAGACAAGGAAACCTGCGCAGAAAATTAGTGTGAGCGAGTTTCATTGTGAGTTTTCATTTAAGGGGCCTATTTAAATGACCACGTCTTTATGAAGAGGTAAAAATACAGCCATGCGCAGGGCCTCACCTCCAGGTAGAAGCGAGGGCTCTCAGGCATGGTGTTCAGAGCCGCAATGGCAGCGACGGAGGGGAAGGCGCACACCAGCACAAACACCCGCCAGCTGTGAAACTGGTAGGCCGAGCCCATTTGGAAACTCCAGCCTGGTGTACAGATAAGACAAAGAGTCACATACAGTGGTTATAGATGGTTCTTGGGGCCAAAGAACATTATAATGCCCAGCAGAGGTTGCACAGGCTACAGTAGGCACTAGGCTGAAGTAATAGCCAGATGAATAGGTCATCAAAAGCAATTAATATTAGGATGTCCATCAAGCAGCATTGCCATTTCCACCTGTCAACCCTGTTCCTTCACTCAGCCATGTAAGCTGCCTCAGAAAGAGTCCAGAGACCTACTTTAAAATGAGCAGGAGAGGAGCGCCAAACTGACCCCATCAGCAGTTTTATTTTTTTAACAGCCTGGCCTTCAATATGACAGTGTTCTGCAAAGAGAAGGTCAGGCTCACTCGAGGCCTCCACACAACAGACGGGGCGTGAGCGGTGACCTGGGCGGGGCAAAAGTCAGGACAGCGGCAGTACCGTAGTGGGGGATTATGGCCCAGGCCATGGCTGAGGCGTAGATCCCGCCGATCATCCAGAACATGCAGAGCCAGCTCAGGTGCTCGCCGCGCTTCTCCTGGGCCAGGAACTCCGAGTAGTAGGAGAAGACGATGGGGATGGAGCCGCCGATCCTTGGGAGACAGAGAGAGAGAGAAGCAAGCCTGCAGGGTCACGTCCACTCAAACCGGGAGCAGGTCCTGTGAGGCCTGCTTTTTCCCTCCAGCTGGCCTCGCAAATACTGCATCCACCCACCGTTGAGTCATGCATGCCTACCCGCCGCACACAGTCTTTATGCCATGTCAGTGCTTAAAATAGCAGCCTCATTTCCATGCATAAATGGCTAGGTGTGCATAATAGGGTTCACTGGCCTATCGTGTCCCACTGCTATGCTGTAAGTCCTCATTAAGGATGCGCCACACGCACTAAGACCAGGTCTGTGCGTTTGGGAGACATTAAACATATGGGCTTTTAGGAGCCACACGGTTGTCATGGAGACCGCAAATCAAATCAGTTCCTGTGCCCCCAACGGCGACATACAGTAAGTTATAACTTTGCACTGCAAGGTGCTCTGTGTAAGATTGTGATAAATGGTGACTAGGTGGCTGTGGGAATTCATTTAAGCCGACCGCAGCCAGTCCTGAAAGCAGGGAGCCGCTCCGGGTCTTACCCGACGCCCGAGAGCAGGCGGCAGAGCAGGAAGGTGCTGTATCCTTGCACGAAAGAGGAGAAGAAGGCGAAGACGCTGTTGATAGAGAGGGAGATGAGCAGGCACTGCCTCCGGCCAATCCGGTCCGCCAATCCACCCCACAGGAAGGCCCCCACCATCATTCCCAGGTACACAATCAGACCTGAAAAAGAGAGGAAGGACAGAGGCAATGGCGAGGTCCTATCCCTACTACACACTGCCAGAAGCCAGAGCATTCTTACAACTCATATACCTCGAGCCAGATTGACCAAAGCAAGCGGGAGCTAAATCTGTAATTAGAAAGTAAACACAAAGCATAACCAGCTAATTAAAGGAATCTTCTTTTTAAGAATTCCCTAATAATGAATTGAACAGCAGGATACAGGAATATGGTAGATGAGCGTAAGAGTGTGGTAGAAGAGGTTGAAACAACAGGAGGACCGGAGATTATCGCAGACTAAACAGCCGCTTTCTTTTAACCAAGCACGAAAAACAGAAAAAATGGCAAAAAAAAAGTTAAAACAAAGCTTCAGCTTGAGCAGCAGCAGCTGCAGGAGGCGGGGGGGGGGGGCGAGTGGGGGGGGGGGGGCGTCGTTTGAGCCGACTCGGCGTGAAGCCGGGGCGCGGCAGCACGAACACGCAGGGTTGCAGACGGAGCGGCTGTCTGCCGCGAAACAGGAGCCTCGCGCCCGGCGCCCCGTGATGGGATGTGTGAACCCAACGATGACTCACGCAGGGAGCGTGGCGGCACCAGACCGGCGTCAGGCTCGCGGCGCCGCCGACTTCCTGTCGCTGGAGACCGCGCTCCTAACGCTCGATGGCAGAGAGTTTGTGGAGAAATGGCTCTTGCTCTTGGATATGTTCAAACTGCCACACTTGATTTATATGCATATATCTCAGTTAAGGACACACACATATTTTTTTAAAATACTGAGGCAGGATATGTGCTCGCACTAGCACAGCTTGGCTCTATGGTGCTAGTTTGAGCAGCAGAATAAGCGCTTTAAATTAAGCCAAAGCACTGAAGGCGACACCTATTAGCTTCAGTGGGCCTAAGACCACTAACAGAGCACACGTAATGTTCCTCAGAACCTTGGTACTATACAATTACGTATGCTACTGTGGTGCTGTAAGAAGTACGAATCCACAGTATATTAGCTACAGTCTTGTCTCATTGAAATGACTGGGCCTGTATAGGCTTACAGACACAAATAAAATTATGCAATCTTATTCATGGGTGAGGAGGCGTTTGTGCTGAGGATTCTGAATAACAAGTAAAGTCATGAATATACATTTCTACCTCCTGTTCAGAGAATGATAGTTGACCTAGATGAAGTCACAATGAAAGGCTGCTTCTTGTCCCATATGCTGCATCACTGGGCTTCTTTTTGAGTCACATGTGATACATGGAAAAGTGTCCTTCAGCACCTTTGCCCATTACCAATCAATTAGGTAACAGATACTTAGTACGTTGTGCAGAAATGGACCACACTTTCATTGTCTTAAGCCACACTCTGAGTGCTTTATTTGACAGTTTTCTTCTGACAGTGCCTTCTAACTTTAATCGAAGAAAATGTTTGCAATCACATGAAAATGATAAGTGGGTCCCCACAAGGTAAATGGGGAGTGTGTAACTGGATGTACCCAACACACACCGTAGGCTAGCGGGTATCCTTTAACCATAACGTAACTGTAGGACAATTCATGCAGAGAATAAAGACAAGCAGCTGCACCAATCAAATAATAAAAACAGAACAATACTAAAGAGAGCCCACAACAGAAAAGAAAACAGAAATGACCTAAACTGATAAGGAAAATCACATTTCAAAGACATCAATAATGCAATAGAGGGAGACTGACTGGCATCAAGGAGTGAATTACAGAACCAGACCATTTCCATATCTTGAGTTTGATTACTAACCGTCTTAAAAACAGGGGAACTGTGGCCAAGGCAGACTCAATATTACATTACATTATATGGCACTGAAGACAGACCATGAAGGGCATGGACAGCTGCCACAATCTCTCGGCCTTAGAGGCTAGCCTGCGGCTTGGTGATCCGGCTGGCCTCTGGATCTTTCCCTCTGAACCACTCGCTGGGGCTGGCGTCCCGCTCTCTCCCCTGAGAGCCGAGGGGGAATGTGGGAAACACGTCCCCTTTATGACCCTCGTCTTTCATGTCAGATTACTGGCTCCACGGCACACAGAGGCAGGCTGCAGTGGCTGATTCAGGCATCCTGCCCACGCTGTTTAGAAGGATGCCTTAAAGCGACCTTGTTCATCCACTATTGTGGCCAACAAGGTAATTAACGGCTCAGGTGGGACGGCGCCAGAACACTGCCATTAACGTTTTGATGATGGTATTTTATGTTACAGTAAAAGGCTCCATTTCATCGATTTGCTTTTATTTGCTCTAGAGGACAGCGTGTTCATTTAAATTTAAATCTTCAGTTAGTGCATCTTTTTCTACAGTTTATCCAGGGTATCAAAGGATTTGGAGGGAACTGTACGTATAATTTGATAAGCTCTCTCTAAATAGGCAGTAAACATGAATTAAATGTTCGAATAACACATCAAGTGCAGGCCTTCACTGAGCCTACCATACATCTGTGGTACACAGGAAAACCTACCAAGGGATGATGTTTTTCAGAGAATTTTCATCTTATGTTTTCAAGAGCAACTTCTACCTCTTTGAGTGGTTAGCTAGTGACCAAACTACTCCTGTTTCCTTTTCACATTTAAGCTCATGGTTTTGTTTTTGGTGTTTGTACCCTGATGGTTTTCTTGTTCTGGTGATTCTGATGATGTTTTACACAGAGAGCCACTGCAGGCATTCCAGCAGGGGCTGAGAGTGAGAAGGCTGCAGCGTTCAGCACCGCGGCTTCTGGTGAAGGTGACCTCGATGGCGGAGGGAGGCAGGTGTCAATACCGGCCCTTCCTTCCTCCCCATCTCACAGAGAGCCGCCACTGCGGCGAGGAGGAGAGGGAAAACGGTGACGAGGCACGACAGCCGTCGCCGCAATGCAGGCGCAGCTGCCTTTTCATCCCGCCCCTCCGGCTGAACCGGGGAATCCCGCGCCGAGAGCGGGCGCTGTCCATGGTGCTGATCACTGATCATCCCCCCACAAACACCCCCTCTCCTCACAGAAGCACATTTTCCCCTGCCTGTAATACTCTTATAACCAGGAATGTGAAGGTTAACACTGGATGTTTAACTAAAATGATACTGGAATCAGAAAAGTAAGAGACATCTGGTGAGCTGCGTGCTAACAGCATGCGCTGTATTCAGGGTCACAGTCAAGGGCGCCCAAACATACTGCTCATTTCACAGCAAAGAACGCATGCTACAGTGTATTTATGGGCATGAGGGAGAGGCTGCATCTGGGATACATGCTGAACAGGGATTGGCTCTTTTGGAAGAGTAGATGATGATTCCAAAGCAAATCAACTGCAGCATGATATTCATTCCCAGTTGTATAAGTTGGATGATGAGCTATTAGAGAGGATTCACACAAACCTGGAAAGGGTACTGTAGAAATAAGGACCTAGGTTCTGCTTTAGACTATATACAGCAAAAGCTCAAATACAGCATGCCTGAAATAAGCAGCCATTTTGAAATATGGCAGCGAATCACATAAATAATTTACACCTCCGACAGACACAAATACACAACAGCCACTATGCATTTTTAATCATAAAAACAAAGCCTGTGTGATTTTAAATGTTGAAAAAAAAAACACCATGAATTAGTTTCCAGCAGGCTCCTCCCCATAAGCAGTGGAAGACTGGATTTGGTCTGCTTGGGGAGCAGCCTTTCTTCGGTTCTAGAGAATAGAATCCACAGGGAATGACTGCCTGAAGCGCTGAAGTTCTGTGCTGGTTGTGAATCTGCAGCCCCTCCCCCTCCCCTCCCCACCAGCCTTCCACAGACAGGCGGACAGCTGCGCTCACAGCCCAGCAGGGAGGGGGGGGAGCTCCGTCAGAAAGAGACGCGGTTCTGCAGCTTCGGGGGCGGAGGAAGGAGGGGGAGGGGGAGGGGGGGATGCGTGAGCTATTAATAGCCGGTTTTCCCGTTTCTGCGCGCATCGGCGTGCGTCACGGATACGGATGAGGGGCCGCGCGTGCTGAGCTGGAGCGGGGTTTTCTCTCCCGTGCGTCCCTGAAAGGTAAACTCTGTGAGCCCAGCCCTGTGCTCTCACAGCCACGCCCCATCTGCCGTCCCCGCCCCCACACAGCCATGTGCCCCTCCCCTCCAATCTGCCGAGATAAAAGGGGGATTTCACATTCAGAGGCATTAGTGTCCCGTATCTTTGTGGAGATACTGTGCATAATTGGCCAGGCTGATTAACAGGTCAATAGGGAGAAGTGCTTAAGACGGCATGGTTTTCTAGTGGATACAAGCCAAGGCACAGAGTTGAAGGGAAATGGAAAGCTCATTTGCTCACTCGTTCTCGCATTATAAAACACAAAGGCTGGCCAAGGTGCCTCTGTCTTCCTGACCTAGACAAAGCTAATTAAAAGGACACTGAGTCCCAAGGGAGGGAATCTCTTTATGGGTTAGATTAATAGCCCAGTGCCTTGCAGGTAATGTAAAACTATGTATTGCTGCAGGAAGACAAAAATTCCTAGCAGACACAGTCTAAAGGAAGTGCACAAGAAAGAAAAGCTGGAGAGAAGGAGGAACACCCGATCACGTCATTCCGGAAGCATCTTTAGGTCTCCCTCCCAATTTTCTTTCAATTTTTCTTCCTCGTTCTCCCTTTATGTCTATGAATCTGGACAGATAAACACAATGCATGGATGCTCTGTCACACATAAACTGCACACGCATGCCAAAATATACTCATATTTTTCAACACAAATCTCTTTCAATTTCACCCAGACATTTTTAGTGAAGCATGGGCAGGCACACACATTGACACATGCACACAGGCATGTGTACATGTGTACATGTACAAGCACAAGCACAAACACATGCGTGTGTACACATACTCAAATGGACACATGCACATACACACAAAGACTGTCAGTTACTTCAGCATACAAGCAGAACTAATGGATTTGCTAACCACATTACAGTTCAGTTTCTCCTTCTCCCTTATGGCTATTTATAAATGTAGCTTAATCAACAGCTTCACGCTCAAATACAGGCAAGAAGCAAGAGGTCTTGTTTCTATCTAAAAGCTCAAAGATTTGATTGCTTTTAGGCCATGGTTTTTTGAAAAAAATACTGCTGAGAATAAATGTGTCTATCTATTACACAGTTAAAAGTCAAAACCATCCAAAGAAGACTAGGAATACACCTACACAAAATAACAGGAAAAAAACAGCCCTCACTGTGAACTGCCACAGTCTGAATCACAATAAAAGGTGAATAATAATTTACATATTGAGACACCAATGGTAAAATTGTAAAGTAAATTTTAGTGAGTTTCAGGACAGCAAATATATTTAATCTCTCTTTCTATAATATCAATTTTCTTTTTTAAACCTCTGTTCTGAGAAATGTGGAATGGTAGGGATATTCAGTAGTATGTCCATTGCTGTTAGAGTGCGAGCGCGAGTACTCGTGAGTTTGAACACACAGACATTATTTCATCTTATTTCACTGAATGCGTCCGTGTTACGCGTGCATGCATTTTTTGATGGGGCTGCAATTCCTTTACGCCGCAATGAATCTGAATTTTTCTAGCATGGAATTGAGGCACATCCATAGCGATTGTAATATTATTGACGGTGAATCTGAAATTTTAGTAAGTACATAACTTCAAATATATACTTGAATTTTAAACATCTAACAATGCTAATATAAATGTATTCTATAACTTAAGAAATTGAAACTCTTTTTGTTAATGACTGATGAATTAATTAGACATTTCAAAATTAATTAAACAAATTACACCTTTTAAAAATGAACTAATTACACATTTCAAAACTAATTTGTTTTTCCCCTCAAACAAGGTGCTAAGGATAAGGTGCTAAGACATAAGCAGCACAGATGTGGAAACTCATTTAGACATGACAGACAGAATTTGATTTGCGGATGACTCATCCCTTCTCCAAACAGTAAAGTTTAACCAACCAAACTGACTGGGATGTGAAACCCACAACTTTCCTTCTTATTTCACCCAACAGGAAACTTTTCAGGGATTGCCTTCAAGTTAATAATCAGCATGAGTCACTCTATGACTGACAATACCTACAAATAAACACAGAACATACACACATTACTGTACGTACATATAAGCATGATTCCAAACGCAGACACATCTGATATATTCATATGATACAAAGGTGACACTGAAGTGGACTTTGGAATTGACCTGTGCAGCACATTTCTGTCCCATGCAAGGACGGTCAATTAAGAGTCATTGGGCTCCCAGGAATATGTACTCACAATATAAGCAGTATATGGATTTGACTTGTATCATTCTAAAGCAAACACTGTAATTCATAAGGCACACAGAAGCATTAAAGGGATTGTGGGATACCTGGGGTGCATAAGCAAAGCAGAGCTCTCTGTACAGAGTGAGTGTAAGATGCAGTGGGCCATGTCTGCCTCAGGCCACTTCCTATCCATGCAGGGTGTAGAGGGAGGAGGCTCCTGGGAAATGCAGTCAGTTTCATGCAGAGAGGCCTGCAAACCAGATGTGTCACTTGCACAGACCAGACTGTTTGGTCTGCAGTGATAGTGAGCTGTGATTCAGAGCTGGGGCAGGCAGCAGACAGATGTGTTTGAAATAGATAAAGCCCAAATTTTCAGTAGACAGACACATATTTGAATCTCAGAAAATTAAAGGCCAGATGCTAGTACATAAAATGCGCAAAATGCAGCCTGACAAGGGGATGTTAGAGCATACGCAGCCTGCGTGAAATTAACATGTTATTTACTAAGGCTGCAGCTAATTAAGCAATCAATGAATGGGACTGCCTACCAATTGCATTTTCTGAAAGAAGCAGAGTTTAAAATGCACAGTTCAAAAAGCTCCTGTTCCATGTGAGGAATATCTTGATTGGATGGGGGGAGATGCATGTTCTGGTGCAATGTAAAAGTGTATCCAGACAGTGCAGAACAAAATGTGGACTAGGATAATCCAGCTGTGGCGGCAATTGTCGATTAAAATGTTCCAGATGCAAGATAGTGTAATGTTGCCAGGACTTTGACTATTGACATGATGGAATGGAAATGTTGTGTGGGATCTTTTACTTCTACTAGTACAGTAATTATTTCTATGGCTGGGTGTTTGTCACAGAAGTAGGTGACACTGGTTCGATGATATTTGGCTCTCTTTTTTCAGTCCCTTTTTTTCCATTTTCAGTGCTTTCCACAATTTTTTGGCATCTCTGATTCCCATGCCTGTGTCTCTATTTTGCTTGTGTCTTGCTCTTAAGAGGCGGAGAAATTTCATGCTAAAATGGACCCTTGTTAACTGTGTGAGCGTTTGTAAATTCAAAAATTCCCCACTAAATAAATCTGCAATATGCATATATAAGAGAGAAGCGCATCATGTGCTGACTCACATAGATGACACACATTCTGCGCTTCGAGCCCCGTGCGCCTGTTTGATACATAAGCACGTTTCTGGGGCAGAATGTGTCATATCTGCAATTGAAACTAGTCACAAAATGCTTAGTAAATCTGGCTCTAAGTACCCCCACACACTGTTAAGTAATTCAATTTTACAAGAAAAAAATTTTTTTTGCAAGTAGTCTACAAGTCAAAAGAGAACGGCCTTCATCACCTCAAGAACCTGGAAGTTGGACAAGGAATGCTTGAGAAAGTCGGTTCCCACTTACCCAGCATGCCCTTGTTCGGCTCGGACAGACACATGTCCTTCTCGGCGCTGGGCAGCACGAATCCCACCACGAAGATCTCCACGCCGTCGGCCATGAGCGCCAGGCCCAGCACGAAGTAGAGGCTCCACTGGAAGCGCCCGTGGCCGCACTCCTGCAGGATGGTCTCGTACTGCTGCGCCAGCTCCTCCTGGTCCTTCCTCCGCTCGGCCGCCGAGTCGCCAAAGTCCCGGAACTGGGCCCCCTCGGGCACCACGCCCCCCGCCTCCCCGTCGGCCTTGCCCATGTCCGCGCGGGGGATGCCCTGGTACTCGCCCTCGTAGATCTCGTCGTCCTCGTCGTGGCCCTCGGTGGAGTCGCTGTGCGCGCCCTCGTCGTCGTTGGCGCGGCTGTCGCTGCGGTAGTAGCCGCCGTCCTGGCCCTGCACCGGGTAGTCGTCGTCGTCGTCCTCTTCAAAGCGGGTGTAGGAGCGTTTGGTGTACTCGTCTGACATCTTGTCCACGCCGCGCCCCATCTTCTTGCCCGCGTGCCGCTTCACCTCTTTGGCGATGTCTTTGGCGCCTCGGATGAAGGCCGTCCGGTCTCTGTACCCGTCGTCCATTTTGGAAATCCTTGCGTGGCAGCAGTGAACCCGGAGAAATGCTGTGGCTTGGTTTCAAAGATGCCTCACAAACATGGGTATGGTGCCTCCACAGTAGGATCCTCTTAATCTGGGGTTCAGGACCTTGGACAGCGCCCTGGACCAAATGAAGCAGATTCAGCTCCAGCCGTGTTGGACAATTCCAACCGTAAGCCTGGGAAGGAGAGAAAGTAGAAAGGGTTTGCATGACATATCACAGAGTGCTATGCTGTTTTACAGTACAATAACGGTCCATAACCACATGGAAAGAAGCATTTTCATTTGTGTAAGCACCACACCAGTGTATTAATATAAGTGCAAGTGCATGTCCAAGTCCTAAATTCCAATGTAAGCACTAGGCACACCAACATTATAATGTTAATCTTTAAAATTAAAACAATTTTAGCTTCATAAACCTATAAAAATACATTTATGAAACCTGAAACAGTTAAATTAGAGAATGCTCTTTTCATTATTCTTTTAATTATCATTCATTTGCATTCAGATTCATGCTTCTAGTTAAAATCATGATTTAAAATGATTGTTGTTTACTACAACCCTCTCTCTCTCAGTACAGTCAAAATCTGACAGAAACATTGATCCACAAAATATTTTACATGCAGGTATGGATGGCTTATAAAGTATGGATGCCTTCAAGTGCTAAACACAGAAGTGGTCCCGAGAATATGAACAGAAAAGATGTGATGTAATATGCAATACAGTAACAGATTAAAGGAAACTGAAGCTGCTTCTGTGAGACAAAAAAACACAGGGAAAAATATTACTTTGACTAACCAAGCAGTTACATACCTCACTGGTATTGCACGCTTGGTTTGTTTTTGGCATGCCAAACTAATTTCATGATCAGCTTGAAGTGCGGATGGGGTTCATACAGCATCTCGACCCAAGACTGAATGCCATGGAAACAGTCGAGATAGGAAGGGAAAGGACAGACAGCCTTTCACTGCACATAGCCTCAGCTGCTTCCCCCAGCAGCCTCACCAAACAGGTAAATAGGATTATTCATGTGCAGGAATAAGGCCCAATTTCCCCCTTCACTTGTCCCATTAAATAATAGCAAATTTAAAATAAAACATGGTTCTAACCGTGCATTTAATAAACCTGGCACACATTCTGGCATATCTTGGTGTTCCGCAGTGCTATTTTTATCCATGGATGCTTGGCCCTATTAAGTATAAAAGAAAAACACAAAAATACAGGTATAAATTGACATTGTCCCTATACAGGCCCTTAGCTTCTCATAAAATCTGATGGCAGTATAACTGCTGTGCTGTCGCAGAGGCATAAAAATGTACGGAAAGAGACAGCTGCTATCACGTAAAATGTTCAAGTCAAATAAACTAGAATATTCATCCCAACAGGATTCCTATACAGTAAACTATGTTATGAATTTACACTGTAAACATTTTACTCTGTAGGGATAAATTATTATTATATTATGTTATTACATCATTATATTATTTCTTATTGTCAAATTATTAGGCATCTAAACAATGTCAGTAGAAGGCACAAGCACTGTCATTGACTCCGGCTGCATGTGGAGTGACCTCCTCACTCCTCTTGTCATCTCAAAGTGATCGGTATCCAGGGTGAAGCTGTGCCTCGGCTCTGTGTTACTGCCTCCCCCATCCTGCCCAAACCAGAGCCTCTAACCTGCCCTATGCTGCAATTTAATCTCCCGGCTCCCCTCCGCTGTCTCTCCCGATAATGAACCGGTCACACCATCAACCCGAAGCAGCACAACACCAGGGAGGGAAAGACCTGACGTGCACCTGCGGCCAGCTCCTTTATCTTCCTCCAGAAAGTCTTTTAGTCTAGTTCCTCTGTGTCACTTTCCCTCAGAAAACCATAACATCTACAAAACTCTTTACGCTTGTCCTCATCAGGTAAGCAAATAATCAACAAGCAACCAGTGTTTAATTCAAGTCAAAACATAACAGGAATGTAAAGTAAGACTGGTTGCTGATAGGTTTGAACTACACCTGCAGTGAGAGTCAGTTAAGGGATCTGGATTAGTGAAGGTACAGCATGGAATTGAAATGAGAGGAGCTGAAATCCTTCCGGAAGTAAGACATCCTCACTCATTGCTTTGTCTTTGTTACCCACCCACCTTTCCTTGCATAACCTGTGCCATCCAAATGAGATGAGGACACCCCTTCAAAAAAGACAAAAGAATGTACGCACCCTTTGGATAATAATATATTTTTAAATGTCACTCTATCAAAGAATCGCCAGCCAACACAAACAGTAAAATGTGGCAGATAAGCACATGCCTAAACATGGAAGAGTGTCTGTCTGGTGACATACAAGGCCATTCATTAAAACTCATGTAAGGGACTGGGCTATCAAGACTAAGAACCTCGGTGGCCTTAAAAACTTTCATCCCACTAAGGAACAGTTAGGAATGAGGTTTCTGGACATTTAATGTCTGCTAGACGTCCATAACAGTCTAAAGCTGTCAAATCCATTCCGTTTCAGTCTGACCAGGCCCAGTTCAGCCTCAAATCTCATTACTTTCGCAAAAACTGGATCCAAGGGCAGTTCTGCCCCTGGCATTTAGAAGTAAAAGGTCTCTTATGAGGTTGCTCAGTGACGGGAACTGGATCAATTTTAAATGCTGGAGACGGATTCAAGTTGCAGTATTACTGTGAGGATCGACAAAACGACTCACCGATGAGATTGACAAAGCAAAGAGACATGCTGGGAAATGGCTTTTTCCTTAGAAACACAGAGATTACATCCAAACTGCAAGAACTCTTTAAGTCTTTCAGTCTTCCCTTCTATTACTGGACCTTTGGGACAAACAACTTCCAGCTGTTTTTTAGAGCAGGTACGATCGATCTTAAAAGTAAATGGAATGGAAACAATATTTTCCCATGGGTCCTTGTGTGGCGAAGCAAACCTTGCAGATCATAAATTAGCATTGCGTTGTTCGCGTCAATATGAAATGAGACTACAGATCAGCTGTACAATCTGAGGGATGTTTTGCCTATGTCACACAGCACAACAAGCTGGTCATGCAGCAGTAGAACAGTCAACTAATAGAGCGTGTTACATAATCACTCATTTCTGCAGTATGTATTCTATACATGCAGACTCCTGGCTCCAGAACTGAAGCAGTGCTGTAACGTGCTGGTGCATTGCAAGAGTAGGGCAATCCTCCGGCTATAGAGCCCATTACAATCAGCTTGCTTGACTGAAATGAAAGAAAAAAAATCTCTTTCTCTCTCGCTCTCTCTCTCTCTCCCTTTCTCACCCTCTCTCTCTCTTTTTCTCTCTCTCACACACATCTGGCAAGAAAACACTGCAGAGTCTGAAAGTTAACACGCTTCTATAATCACCAAGCTGAGCAAGAACATGGCTCAGTCTGAAGTGTTGTCAGTAGTGCAAAAGAGGCTCTATTTTTAGGAAGGCATTGTGGATTGAGGCACACTACTGTGGAAGAGTGGGGGAGGACTGCGATAGGCTTGGATTGGCACGACAGTGCGCGAACGACTTCATGAGTATGCATGCGATCGGCGCATATAGAAATTTGCATAAGTGCAGGCTCCTGCGAGTAAGTAAAATGGATGTCCCTGCATAGCCCACGGGCTATCACAGAGTATTGAAAGCTGTCCTGTTTCAGTGCCTGCTAATGCATTGCGCCTGCCACTGGATTCTTGTCTCTGGATTACTCTTCCTTGTGCATAGGAGTGAATCTGGGTCCTGGGAAGCCAAGCAGTCATTGAATCATTTATGGGAAATGCAGCACCCGCAAGACTGTGTGGGTAAATTTAAATATATACAAATAAAATGTATTTAAATATATTTAAATAAAATTTAAGTAAATGTCTCCCACATACTACTCTATATTTAAATCATTGAGTTCGCATAATATTGTGAATTACATACTTTAATTCTTCCCAACTGAGATTACTGGGATAACCCTGACATATTCAATGCACCACAAACACATGAATATGTCATGCTTGGGAAGATAGTATATTTAAACATATTCAGGTTCAATGTATTCATAAATTATGTTCTTTTTCTTTTGTTTCTGCAGTAAATATAAAATGATTATTTCTCCAAATACACAAGCTTTTGGATAGTTATGATCTGGCACACTATTATGCACTGGATGCATCATGCTAATGTAAATAGAGGATTTACCGGTCAGTGACAGCCTCAGTCAAATCCTCCATAATTTATGGCCAATGTTTATACATGTAAATGTGACCTGAAAACAAATGTCATGTAATATAAACACCAATCAATATCTACTTACACAAAAAGCCAAACCCAATGTTTGTTCAGTGATCTGACTGCTCAGGTCACTGTACATTACATGACATACAAAGCAATGTACAAAAGTGCATACCATGGTCTTGGACAACTACAAAACACAGGTTCAGTAAGGTACGATACTCATTTCGTACAGCTATTTATGGCCAAGAGCACAGTTCATGCAGTTCACTGTAGGCTTACTATGGGCACTGTCTTCTGTCTCTATTTGACAGTGGCATTTCCACTCAAACTCAAATCTCATCTTCTTTCGATTCCCTAGATAACCTGCTCTCAGAAACCAGGCTGCATTTCAGCCTCCCACCTCTAGCTCGCCCCCACCCTGATCTGACGCAGCACAGACAGCATGTAGCAGGGGACAGATGGAGGAGGACCCAGTTTGCTGCTCATCCCGGCCTCAGTTGCTCCCTCTTCTTCTCCTTATGCTCTCTTTCCTCGGATACACAAACACTCCCTCGGACCAAATGCCAGGCTGCTGCCATCAGCCCCCCACAAACAGTTTCCCTCCACCACCTACCTGCTCCGCTCCTCCATCTGATGATCTTCCTGCCCAACTCTGCTGCTCGTTCCCACTCCCTCCCACTGATCACCTGGCTCTCCTGTCTCTTGTCTCTCTTCCTCTGCCTCCTTCTCTTCACTCCCTGATGCTGTCTTCTCCTGCCTACCAAAATGTGAGCTATCCATCTGTTCACATGACCCAAGAGCTTAATGTCCCTTCTCAACGCCATTTAAAAAACCATTGAGTACACAGGCCATTCACAAACAGCTATCACCTGGTACGCTGGTGAACAAGCATCTGTACTCGACCAAGCCTGGCTACAAAGGCACTCCACTGAGACACAGGAACATTAGAATATGCAGTAAAGAGAACAGGCCTAGGCTCCCGGACAGTCACGCAGAATAAACCTTGGCACATTTACACCTGTGCTCAGCTGTTAAACTGACAAAACTAAACTTGAAACATATATTGAAGTTCACTATTTAATTGCCCATCTTCATAATTTTTTCCTTAGCTTCTAAATATTTCTTATAGTGCGGTTCACAGAACGCAATAGAACTCTCTTACCAGAAGCTCCGGCTTTATTTGTGTTAGGCTTTTGTTATTAAATTTCCATTTTCTACTGCAATATGGAAATAAATGTTTAGGATTATTGTTTGCATCTTGGGCAATTTGCTTCTCAAAGAGTCTTTTTATTACCCTAATATTTTAACCTCAGCATGTATATTACAATACTATGGCTTATTTCTCACAGTACTGTCTTATTATTATAGTTTATAAGGGGTATTATTTTGCCTCAATCTCCCCTATTAAGATTTATTCATCCACTGATCATGTGAAAAATATACTGTCTTAGAGTAAGCCTGGCATCTTTACACAAGAAAATTGATTATCATTTTTGCCAAACCTGCACACGAGAGGCAAACCACCAATGAAGAAACTCCAAATGAAATGATGTCATTAAATTTCTTGTAAAGGGGCTGAGATGATGCCAGAGGAAAAAGATCCTCAGTGTAAGACTGCTGGCAGAACGGAATGCCCTTTATAGCTGAACTGCAGGAGGAGGCACAGAAAGCAATAACAAGGACCTGAGAAACTTTGTGGTTAGAAAGGTCTCTGCCAAAGGCTAACAAACAATAAAGGAGCACATCCACCTCCCCTTGTCGCACAAAGCAAACGCTAACATTTTACAGGCCCTGGTAAAATCCCCATTAGATTAACACCCTTGAAAATGTTCTTTGCCAAAAACGGTCTACAGAGAAGTCTACAGATAAGCAGAGATAGACAATTCCATAATTTGTTTTCTATGGGTCTTCTCCAAGTGCTTAAAAGATCAAGACCAAGATAGATGGGAGAGACAGCAGCAGTGTGCCATTGATCTCAGGAGATTTTTCTAGTCATCAATCACCCCCTTATGTCTCCTCCCTAAAAAAAAAAACAATCAAAAACAGAAGAGGACAGAAGAGAGAGATGTGCTGACAGACGGGTCTGTTAGCTGGCAGTTGAGCAGCCCATTAGCCTGGCAAACAGCCAGGGCAGATGTGCCAGGCTGGTGTGGCAGCCTGGTCGAGACCCACTGAGGGACACAGCTGCAGGCAGGGAGGCAGGAGACTGGTGAGAGTGAGCATGGTGCACAGCATGGCCCATTATTAAACATGGATGGAGAAGCCTAACTGTTCAGGAACACAGCACCGTGGTAAAGGAATCCCTGTGAGAATATGTTCATCTTGAGCTGTAATTTTATTAGTTCATCTGTGCAATGTGCATTCAACTGTACCTTTAATTTAATTTACTTTTTCTCAACTTCTGAATATCTTCTGAAAATGGATGCCCAGCTTTGGTATTTGGGTTTGTATGCAACCCCACAAGACAAGCTTGTTGAATGGGCTTGAGTCAAAAACTGCTTGAATAAACTAAAGAATTCAGGAACATAAAGTGGTTCTGTAACAAAGTAAAACATTGGGAAAGTGTGATATAAAAGTATCTCTAACTCTTCCTCATAAGGAGCGTTTTACCTGGTATGAGCATGCTTCATGGTTCCAAGTGACTAAACACATTTTCTAAAGTTTGATTATGAAGACTTGAACTTCATGAACTTCAGCTGAAGCTCCAAAGACAAATCTGAACATCCAAACCCACCTTTACTTCAGAGAGCTGGCTGGCACATGCCTTAGAAACACAGGCCACTAGTGATCCTGCCCTGTCAGCAGCTCACTGCTGCCCCAAACCCTGATGACCTGATGACATCAGAAGCCAGGCTCCAGGCTGTGTTACAGCACAGCAATTCGAGATGAGGGAGAGGTGAGTCAGCTGACCACAGCTCAAACCCACATTCCACTGCTGCCCCAGAATTCCCTCATTGTATTATTATTTATACTTGAGAGGCACCATTAAGAAATTCATATTGACAGCAGGTGATGCAGGAGACCGAAAGGCTTTTCACCATTGATCACCAGAAGATCACAAAGACTGGAGGGGATTACATTTCTGCCCCTCCATAAAGCATTTCTTAAGATTAGCATAGTTGTGTCAGCCGTTACAAAAATGGTGTCCCAAGTGCTATGATGCCAAATGACATCCTAAGGCTTGTAAAACTACTGGAAAATGGATAGCACCAAGCATCACATCACCAAAATACTTCTGAAAGTACCATACAAAAACTAAGAATATTTTCCTCCTGCATGTGTCCATAGATTGTCAGTAAAAGATGAACATGTTCTCTATATAATAAACAAGGAAATAGGTAAAATCCTCTTTCTGTTCTCTGCTTGACGTCAGCACTGTGCTGTGTGGATGACACTGAACCAGCGTAGGTGTTTGTTGGCTAATCCCTGCAGAGCTCACTTCAAACAGACCAGACTTGTGTGCCAGCAGAGAGTGGGCAGGCAGCCCACAGACCAGTACTGACCCCACTGTGGGACCAGATTGACTCCATACTCAAAATACAGAAGTAGGCCTGGTAGAAATGAGTTGAGCCCGGTGCAATAGTGCACTGGAATTGGACTCCATTTCAATTCTATATGGATTATTGCAGTTCCGCAATTGAATTGCTTGCTTCAGACAAACAAATGCTCCCATAGCTGCAATGTAAATGGACAGGGTAAATGATGACACTTTACAAACATATGAACTGCACACTAAACCAGGAGGAACCAGTGATCTGTAGGGGTTTTCATCCAGTTTTAATCTAGGGAACCCCACCTAGGCTCAAAGGCATCCCAAGAACCCGATCATCTGTATAAAAAAGGGTTTTTGAAGATCACAAATAGGGGGATACAGAGTGAGTGAGGAAACTGCAAGGAATGGAAATGGATTAAAGGGGGGGGGGGGGTGTTGCAATCGTATACCCCTTTTGTGCAATAAAGCCACATATTCCATCACAGACCAGATAAGATACATTATCTGAAACCCTAACTGCATCATGCTGGCTGCTTTTGCCCCGGTTCATTCCAAGTGGAATGCTTTAGGGTGGGCAGGCAATGCAGGTCGATGGAAACAGCATGTATATGTCTGTTATAAATCTTGGGCTGGAAATTGCATGATCTTATATCAGGAATGCACAGCCAGAAAGACTAAAGTGTACATGTATTGATTCTGTTTCTCACAGTACCAGAGGAACCCCAGTTCTGTTTCTTCTCAATGCTGTGGAGAGCGAAGTCCCATGTGATGTTGACTCTTTGAGCTGGGTCAGCATGGGATTACAGAGACCCACAAGAGACATGAAAGAATCTATACTGCCTTTCTTAAATCGAAAAACCCCATACAGATCTTCTCTTGGGTAGTGTGCCTCTCTGCTTCACTCCCTATATATTGTAAGATCATACAATTTAACAGCAGGGGCTGGTTTCAGATCAACATTTACGCACATATGTGCTATGTGAATGCAGAGGCCAGATCATTTGATTATAGGCTAATTCATTTGGTGGACTGACACATGTCTGTGGAAGTGCCTCTTTATGCCATGTTTTCAGCTCCCTGCAGTATGTTCCTAATGCCACATTCTTCCCCGATAGCTTCATTGCCAAATGGCCTCTTTTGAAAACCTGCAAGAACACCTCTCTGTAGGAGGTGTTAAGTCAGAGAAAACTATCCTAGGCTATAGTGCAGAAAGAGGAAGAAAGGAGGACCCTCTTACATGCAATCAATTATGAAACCCAACAATCCTACAATAACCACTCTGTATCCACTAGTCACTTTACCGTACCCTTGCTTAATGGTCCTTGTTCCTGCTCACAACTTCTCTGCCCCCCAGTGGTGGAATGAGCTCCCCATTACAATCAGGACATCAGAATCCCTGTCTATCCTCCACCGCAGCCTGAACACACACTTGGCTAAATTGCCTTTTAGCTCAACTGATTCTGAGTATTTATCAAGGGTTTATAAGCCCCACCTATGCCACATCCAAAACTATGTCCCCGAACCCCTTCGCTACTTGAAGCTCTACATTCTCAGCCTCTCTCCTGCCTCTACTATAGCACTTTTTTTGTAGGCACGTGTATTTACTATGCATAAGTATGTTATGTATGAATGGTGACTCTCGGTTGCAACCCTAGTGACTTAGCATCAACGCTTTTTCATACGCTCTCATGTAAGTCAGTAAGTGGATAAGCGCACTACAAAATGCCTAAATGCAAATGCAAATGTGGTCCTATGGTACATTTTGTTCAATTATTTTGAATTTATAATGAAATGAACAGCAGCAAGATACCAGGATTCAATAAAATGGTATTATAATATCAACAAGATCTCCCCACTGTTTCCAATCAGGCAGATCTCTAGTGCTATGCAGAGAAGCACAGAGACTGCCTGAAGCTCCAGCAGCTCACATCCTGGCCCTGCAGCACACACTGTGGAGAAGGGCAGTGACTCACAGTACTGCCGTCACAAGCCATTTCTGTGCACACAGCCTCCTAAAACTCTGAATATCAGGGAGAGGCAGCTGCAAGCCAGTACCCTCACATCAAGCAGATTCCATCTTTGCATCCATTTGTAGCAGTGTGGCAAAGTCATTGCAATATTCCACAATACGAGCTAGACAGATGCCTGAATAAGACAGATGCCTGAATAAGAGTCTTTTCGCAGGCAAAAAAATCAATTCGATTCGATGCAGAAATGATGCACCCTCACACACACATCATAAATCAAGTCTGCATTTTGCCAGCTCTGATGAAAAAGCTCTGTGGCTCCAAGTAGCTCTGAGCATTTAATCTGGGAATAAAGTAAGTGATTCATCCTTCATATTGCTGGTTTGTCAACACGTGCCTTCTCAGAAGAAATGAACCAAGGGATTCAATTGCGAAAACATTGTATTTGAACACAAAAAATTTAATTCAGAGTGTCTCAGTGTGCATTGTTAACTCTGCTTTCAGTCTGGCTTCAACCCTGATTTGCTCATTTAGCAATTATTCTTATCTTAATTGGGGGGGGGAAGAGTACAACCAGCAATAAAAATGAAATTATGTCTCAGCATTATAGATGTGTAATTTCCCCCTTTGTACAAGCTTGAGACATCAAGGCATTAGGTTTTAACTGGTACACAAAACACTCCAATAAAACAGAGCATATTGAAAAGGAAGCACCAGAGAGATTCAGGTACGCTATAACCCCATGGGACCTAATGAAATGACAGATGGAGTCTGATTGTAGCAGGTCAACGGTGTGTCAGAAATGTCAGTGTCCAGCATTTATCATGCTCACAACCTGCTCTGTCGATGACAGGAGGAAGGCACTGTGCCTGCACACACCTTTACCACAGCGCTGCATGGTATCCTTCCCACCCTCACTTTGCACAGATCCCTCTTCCAATTCAGTGCGGTGCACTTCCTTTTCCTTGTTCTCATGCAACAATCTAATTAGGTGGCTCTTTGCCACTTTGCCAAAGTCCCATAATGCAATTCTCCCAAAGCTGTTTAGTTAGTTGACACCTCAGTTGAATGTGATGAAAAACAGTCATGCGAGCGAATAAAAAAATATGCAAGTATTTATATCACAAATAAAGTCATACACAGTTACGCAATGCGTAAAGCAATAACGATGGGTAATATCTTCTAACATTATACAGCAAGCACATAATTCAGGAAGGAGACAGCATCATCAGATCTATTTACTTCTACGTCATGCGGATAAAGGCTTCAGATTACAAGCTCTTGTTAATACAAATGTAATTCACTACTGTGCTGTCTCTATCTGTTCTCAAAACTGCTGCTTCAAAGAGATACTACAATCAGCAGAGAGACAATGTTGAATACCTACAATACCTGTCCTTACGCGGAGAACATCAATAATAAGACATTAAAGAACTCAAGCATTTAAACAGAACATTCATGTTTTAAAGCTCCACGTAACTGAACTATCATTTTATTGAGTTGAATAGAAAAATATGTACATTTGGAGGTACAAGGTTTTAGGCAATAATATGGCTAGAGCAAAAGGTTATATATAGGCAAATGGGGCTTTTAAATGTACTCTTGCACCAACAGATTCCAACCATAAACCTCTGCATGCACCAGTTACAGTAAATGAGAAGTTGCTATGAAATGTGCTAAAATATCCATACAGTATGACCAGCTAAAGTCTAAAGCTCACCAGGTTTGGGAACCACTGATCCAGCAATACTACAGTCAGCAAGACATTCCATCTTAATACAGAGCCAGCCTGAGCGCTAGTTTTACACGTTCATACGACACGCATCAAATCTGCATAACTATGTATATGACAGACAGAAACGTCCTTTTTAATGCAGAGGCCAGCTATATAAGTCCTGGCACTAAGCAGAGTCCTGTTCACAGCTGAGGCTGGCTGAAGCCTGGCCCTTAATCAACACAGATAACAGGCTGAGAATGAGAGCCTTAACAATCACGCTCTCCACTGTGTGCGTGCAGCGGCCTGCACCTCCATCACCAGCACTGCCATTCAGCATTTGCACAGCAACTGTTCAATGACCTGTACCTCGCAGGGTGACTCCAAAGGCTGCACTGAAAAGTACAGTGCAGTGCTGCACCAGGGAACAGACAACTATTACAGGAATCATATCAGTGTTGCAAGGAGTATTATTTATAGACATGTGAGTCATCACATGATTCGCTAGTTTTTTCCTACAGTACAGAAAAGGTGCATAAATTACCAGGGAATAAAATGGGTCTGATTATTTGGAAATGTAACTTCTGGAGACTAACAGTCATGTGTGATCTACTATACAAATGAGAACGATGATCAATTTAACAGGTGACTCAAGGTGAAATATAAGGAAATTCAACCACTGCCACAACTTTAGCAAGGATCTAACACACCGGTGTACTGTAACTCAATATTATATAATAGGTATAGTCTGCCAGTGAGTTAATTGTGTATATTTGAAGTACAGTATTTCTTACAGTAAATGCACAGATATGTTAACTTTTTCATAGATGCAAGCCACTCCATACCTCGCCAGATGCAAGCTAATGAACTAATGAACATTTCCACACCATGGTGCAATTCAACAGGTATGCGTTACAGATGGTATTTAATCATTTAGCACATTCCCTTTCCATCTAACTGCAGCAAAACAAACTTCAAAAGATCCCAATCCGGCTAAACCACTTGACCTGGAAAACTAAACTTCCCAGGTTACATTAAAATATTTTCATATTGTTTAAGCTACAATCTGCACCATGTTTTTTTAATGTATCATTCTGTTTGTACATACCATGTTTATATTTGTACAATCATTATTGGAATACTTTATTAGATTATTGGAATACTTTATTGGATTATTGGAATATCTGCAATATTCTCTGTTTTCACAAAAAATATCTAAATTATTTTTTATATTATTAACAATTATTTTCAGCATTTGTCAGAAATGGAGAAATAAATCGGTTCCTCGTGGATAATATTAGAGGAAATTATTATGTTTTGTAGTACCCAGAAACTGGTGGCCACTGGTGCCACTGTAGGATAAAGTTTTTAAAAACCCTCCAGGATCACTTTTGCTAAGGGTAATAATCAGGATGGCTTCAATTATTAAAAACACTGATGTAGTACAACTACTATACATGCTATTAACCCACTCCACCCTAGTATCTGCAGCCATTCACTTTCGCACAAATGCCAACAACTGACTGCAATGTTTCACTGACAAATTTGCATAAACAGCCACAGGACATGAGGGCATGTCTATACAATGTTTGGGGCATTAACATGCACACGCACACACACACAGCCATACATTTTTCTACTGAACAGACAACCCAGAAATCTTCAGGAAAACAGCATTTGATATTCCACATCATTCTTCAGTAAAGGTGTATGTTCCTTGTTTGCAAATGACAAGGTCGTTGTAGCAGAATTAATGTACCAGGGCAATGGGCAAAGCGATCAGGGGAATAGGTCTATAAATGAGAAGTTTAGAGTCCGCACAACTCATTGTAAGGTCATTTAACCGCTCCAGAAGAAAATAAAGACCAAGGCTATAGCTGATATTCATCTGATACTATACATTAGATACTCAACTGACAATCACACTGTCCTTCTTGCAGGAAATGTAATGTTAGCATGTTAGCAATTCCCTGTTTCAATCAAGGTCACGCCATTCTTAAATAACATAGCCATTATTGATGTCATTTTATATTTGGCACACCTACCCATCACCTACAATAAACACTTCACGCAGTATAACGTGAAGGGGCGAGACTAAAAAAGGGAAGGGTAGTGTTTATAAACACCCTTAACAACAATTACTAACGACAACAAAAAATGGATCAAATAATGATAAAAGCTATTTTATTCGACTGGTGTTTGCACCATTCCAGTAATAAGACCAAGAGTAATGTTTCCTTACTGTGATACTGACATGCAGCACCATTGCGAAAAATGAAAGAGAAAATTAAATTAGGTTTAATGTCTGAAAACTACGAACCTTATCACGACAATATATTTACACAAATTCTGTTCGATGACAGAAATACCCTTGGTATGTTATTTTCATTATGACGCATGAATGCAAAATATTGCATTTAATAATATAGGGCCAATATGATGTGATGTTAACACAATTAAAAAATATTGTTTTCTGCGTGTAAAAGGAATGTATGAAATCGTAGCCTAATTTTACGCCGTTTCATTTACTGATCAAAAACAATATTCCTCGTCTATGTTGCTGTTAAGATGCCATAGCCTACTTTCCGAATCGAACATTTAAACACAACTAAAAGAAGGTTTTTTTTGTCGTTTCCTGGAACACGCCAGAGGCAAGGTTTCGGCAGTGTATAAAATGACAATTATGCTACACACGGTGCAATATTCATGATTTCTGTAAAGCTCACTATTTAACATTCTATAACAACAGAATAATTCCGTAGCGTAATTTATGGTATAAGCAACAATATAGCCCTACCTTTTTCGTAAGGGTCGCTCTATTTTTAAACCTTGGTCGAGTTTTTCTTTCCAAAGAAAGAGACAGCCGTGGTGATGAAGTGTGCTGATGCTAAGAACTGCCTTCCCCCGGCTCCTATAGGAAGCAGAGCGAGTCGCGACAAGGAAGAGATAGGAGAGGTAGGCTACCACACTACACAAAATATCCCTTGGAGCCTCCCCTTCTCCTTACGTTATTCTGGAATAGTACACCTGCTTCAGAGAGGAGGTCTGCCACCGATTTGCAAAATTCGGGCGGGAGATAACGGCAGATTTTTATATTATAATACATTTCTGAACAGAAGCTTTAATAATGTAGGCATTTGCCTGATGCACATCCCCCCCTGTTTGGACTACTTAGTAGACTCCATGTAGCATTTGAAAAATGAATCTCACAAAACTGTCTTTTGCTCGCAAATGCGTCATTTTAGACAGGGCCTATGTTTCCTCGATGTAAATTATCCTAGAGTAAATTTTAGCCTATATCGGACATTCAGAATAAAAAATTAAAAATGAAAACTGTGCAGAGGAATTTATAGAAATGCTAATAGTAACAACAACAATAATAATAATAATAATTTAAAAAAATATATAACTTGACAAACTCAGTTATGGATGCTAGTTTGAAGGATTAGTGCTACTGCAGAACTTCCGTGGATAAATTATTAAAATCTTGTGGCCATTATTTATGCAGAACAACACTAATGGTCAGATAACAGGAAATCCCAGTCATTCCAAATTTACACACGATAATGTCCACTGACATGGGCCTGAATCATCTGATCATTTTAATTGATCTTGCCATCTATAACTATTAACACAAATTAATATGATGAACTTATTAATTACCATATACGGAGTACCTTTATTACACATAAGTGCTTAAGTCAAAAAGGCATATAGCTGACATTTGTTCTAGCATTTAGATTTTTGCTATGAAACCCCACATTACATGCCAGTTTGTTTCAGTAAACATTATAATAGCTTTCTCGGAACCAACTCCCTGAGATGAATTACTGTACAAACACCACTGACATACTGTCTTTATCTCGCCAACACAGACAGATAAAGACACATCAACCATCAGCCTCCAGCAATACCTTTCGTCATCCTCACCACATCCCCCATCATCACCACTATCACCATCAACATTTGACATCATTAGGCCAAATCCTGGAGTTCTCAATTGGGAACAGAGAGAGATGGCGAGCTGGTTGAGGTGGCTGGGGGGGTAGAGGCCAGGACGGAGAGGGGGCTGTTTTATTTAGGGGCTGATTCACCAGGCACACACCAAGCATACTCCAGGAATGATGCTAATCGACTAAGATAGAGCCTCCTCCCCTGGCAACTGGCCTGATTCCCCATGCCCCTCTGCCTCCACCATACAGTACACCTCGGGCACCAAAAGCAAAGGTGACTAAAGCTATTAAAGAAACAGTGAGTTACAAAGAAGCAAAATAAAGGTAGAAAAAATATAAGCAAAATTCCCTCATTCAGTCTGAAGGAGCTGAAGAGAAACATTGTGAACTTTCACATCATTTTCAGTGTTGGTAACCAATCAGAGGGCTGACAGGCAAAAGGTTAAAGGCTGATGGATTAAGGGCCTTGGCATTAAATAAAGCTGAAACAAATATTCATGTAGAGTGCTGACTGGGATATGGGATTCGAGATGACTGGGTTTTCAGCCATGATATAAACCTGATTGAGTGAAATTCCAGCAAATAAGGTCAAATGCCACAGAATCTCTAGTGGGCTGTAGTGTCTCAATATGAATTTGCTGGTAGTCTGGTTGTTGTTTGAACAACACATGTTAACAGCATCCATTAAGAGTACCAGCTGTTTTTAGGCTTACTCTGGGGTGTCACTCGCTATTTTAAATAACAATAAAGGATTATTTGTCTGGAATTTTAAGATGGAAATGAGACAGCACATTTAAGAAGTACACTTAGCCTAAGTTGTCTCTTTTGCTGAAAATTTAACCAAATGTAGTCATACACAATATTTCTGGTTATAATTTAGTATTATACTGCAAATGACAGAATAATGCTACATTCAATTTATGACTTCATACATTTGTTTTTATAATATATAATTACCATTACAGTTTGAATCAGTACTGATAAATATGATTAGATCTTTCTCCAGGGCGTCATTCACTTTTGCAAATTCACATAAGGATTCTATGTAAGTTCCTCACAACATATCAAAAGGATTTCTTGGACTACAGGATACATACATTCTATACCTTGAAAAAGTATTTGCCCCCTTCCTGATTACCTACTGCTTGGGCTTTGATTATCCAGGTGCTTTTTTGCAAGTGTGAGATGTATAGATACACAACCTCTTTTAGGCTGTGGTACAAAATTATTGCAGAGCTCAAGGAACAACAAAGGGAGACTACTCAGCCTCAGGGGAAATATGGTCAAAATCAGACTCCAGAGGTTGTGACCCAAGCAGTGACACTCAATAATCTGCATCCCCGGCAAAAAGGATCACTCCTCTATATGACCGCTTTGTATAACACATGTCCTACAGATAGCAGAATGAGGCAAATTTGGGTGCAGAGCATGTGTGCATCAGCAGGGGGCATTAGTGGACAGAGAGTAATTATAGGAGATCTCAGTTTCACATGAGGGATACTAACGACTGCAATTTTTGAGCCGCATCATTAAATCCCAGTTGGATCCTAATTTTTTACTAGCTATGGATTAAACATAATTTAAGAAGAATCATTTTGACAATAAACCCAAACTAACACTGCATTTCCTCCATATTCTACAGGAAGTCTTGACCATACTAGCCCTTGTCACCCCTCAGCAGTGACTGAAACTTCCATAGTAGAATGCGAAACCACTCCACCAAGGTGTTCATTCATGAATAACAAAGCTGTTGTGATGAGAAAATCGGCTTTTGTGAGAAACAGCAAGCTAGTTTGAAGCTGTGATAAAATGTATCACGCAGGAACTAGACATTCCTGGTTTAGAGGAGAACTTCTGGTACCCACTATAGGTAATTTCCCACATTTAATGCAAAAAGTTGTGTATTAAGTGTGAGGCTGTGCTAAAATATTTTGCCTGCAATAGACAAATGCATGCCAGTGAGATTGTAGAAACACACAAAGGACTGAAGATAGCTAATGATGCAATATAATGAAATGCATTGGACTGACAGTGTATGGCAAAAGATAATATAACAGGGATCTTTTGAGTCTGTGTTCCAGTAAATGACTGCATGTTGATCTTTATAGTCAGAAATCCACAGAGCCTTGGGAGTGTCATTAGCTGATTATGACTGGGAATTTGCAGTAATACGACAAGACTGGTCTCATTCTGCCGAAAGTATAGTGTGTTTGAGCTGGTCAGAGTTCCTCACGTTGCTGTTGCATTAGATCCTCCTACCAACACTCCAGGTTCCCATCATCTACGACCCACAGTCTACTATCCCAGTTGCCATGACTGAGTTGTACAATGCTACCTCCAGTCAATGCTACCTCTACGTTGTACCATGTGGCCTTAGAGGCTTAACTAATCTCAGGCTTGCAGGGTAGTGCATGGGAGGAGTGCATAAGCCAAGCACCTGAGCACAACTGGTAGGTGCCAATCAGGAGCAAAAAGAAATAATATTTTCCTGTTTTTAATGTAGCAGGTTTTTAAATAGCCATGGCACAAACACACTCCATAGTCTGACATATTTACAGTAGTGTTCTTTCACTTGCTCTGCAAAATCATTGAAGACTTGTTGTTCGAATAAAAGTTGGGTTGCATTGGAAATTTTTGATTTTGCTAGCTACGGACTAGCTATGAGGGAAAGACAACTCAATCTCTAGCCTTCACTTTCAGGATTTCAAGCTGTGTCACTTTTTCAAGAGATGATGAGCAAACTCAGTGTGAAAAGCAGTTTAGCAGGAGATTTTTGTCAGATGCACAGCTCTGTAGGAGGTCTTGTTTCCTATGCTCACTACAATTAATTTTCTATTAACAGGAAAGGTTAAGTGACTCATTTCACCCCCATAATTTCAGCCTACCTCACATTATTTTATCCTGGAATCCTCCACATCAACATACAGTATGACTTGTATTTCATTTTATCTTGTATTCTTCAACAACTATGTTAGCAGAGGTAGAAAGTCTAGGGGTCAGAAAGCAAAAGTCCTGCCATGTATTTCTTCCATCCATGAACTCAGCCAGCTGATGTCACTAATTAGTTATGCCTCTTGGCTGAAGAATTGTGCTAATTAGCAGGTGACTGGAACAAAATATTGGAGAGGATTTTTGCTTTCTGAACCTGGATTTTCCACCTTTGTATTTTAGATATGACTATAGGCCTGTGGTTAAACCAGTGCTCTCTGACCCTGTTCCTGGAGAGCTACCATCCTGTAGGTTTACATTTCATCACTAATTTGGCACAAGTAATTTGACTAGGCAATGAGATCTTTCGCTGTTGAATGAGGTGTTTTTTATGGTGAAAATCGACAGGAGGGTAGATCTCCAGGGACATGGTTGACCATCCTAGGGGTGCATTAAGCATTAAGGCCGTTTATCAGGATTTTTACATTGTTTGGTCGAAATAGTATAGTCAATATATAAGACTACATAATAGTAAGGCATTTAATGTCAGCTTAGTCTAATAGGCTACATTTACGCTGCACAACGTGCCCTAAACAAAACTTCAGCAGCCAAAGAGCCTGCTAGCCTCGCGTTTCGCCTAATATAGGACAATCCCTTAGCCACTTCACAGTAATTGTTATTTCGAGCATTCGGATTTGGAATCCATGTAACAGCTACAGAAAATCAACTGGGCCGACAACCAGTTAAGTCCACCTGAAACTTACACAGCCTGTTTCGTTTTTCCTCATTTAGGGAACAGCTCAGATTGATGACGATTTGGTCGAACAAAAGGCCCTACCTGTTTTACAATAAGGCATTATGGTCTCAGAAGAATTAATCGGACTATCGAAAGTAATTGTACTCGTTCCACCACCCCTTTCCGAAATTGAAACAAGCTTGTGGAGGCCGATTTGTCTGCTTGCTGCCAATGAGCGGCCCCTTTCTACCAGCATAATATGAATACAGTCGCGTACAACATATAATTTGGCGGCAGTTGAATAGAGAGCATTGGATTTTGGACGTGGCTGTAAACTCTGGTGATCTACCAATGACTGGAACAATCATGAAAAGCAACAACATGACCTTGTTATGGAGGATCTTTTCCACGTTTACCTTTGATTGTTTGAGGCGAGCGTCCTATTCCGCACAGAGGTGTGTCAATTATTTTTCTTGGTGCAATATGTAGGCTACTGTGGTTGTTCTTATAACAACTCAAGTTAACACGCTTATTCCTTCTGATCTAGGCCTACTTGTATTAGGTTACATTTTCCACATAATTCGTATTGTGTGGATGCTTTTTTTAAATGACTGAGGCCTTAAGCTAAAAGTGACCGTATAGTCACAATAGAACTTACTCGCACTACGTTAATGTAGACCAAACTCCGTGTTTAATGGTAGCCTAGTTAACAGGTTGCAAATAATTTTTGAACTGCAGTCATTCTGGGCATTTTGCACATTGAAGCTCTTTTTTTACGTAAAACGTGCGCACATGCTTGTTTGCGAGGGTACCTATTCAGTGCAAGCCCTGGTAAAAGTATTGGTAACTTGCTGCTCGGCCATACACAAAATATACTGTGTTTCGTTGTAGATTTTCACAAAAGTACACGGACATGGAGTGAGCTGCACGACATGTATAAAGCAGCTCTTTCATATTTTTCATTTTTATTTACGAAATTCAGTAGCCTGAAAAGCAGTAATGACTTGACAATTCCGAATTGGTTCAAATGCATAGTCAATTTTATCAACCCTACTGGTGTTTTTTCCACGATGCTAAATCAATAGCCATTCTTAACCAATATTTTAAACTCGTGTGCTTAACCAATATTTTCATCTCGTGTGCTTCTCCTTAACTATGGCTGCAAATGTGATTCTTCTGCTGTGTGTGATAGGTCTTATTTGAGGTCCTGATGAAATTGGTGTCATTTCAGTGTTTTTTTTTTTTTTTTTTTTTTTTTTTTAGATTTTAGCAGCAGTAGAATTCTTAATGAAACTGCATGTGTAGGCCAGTTAGTCTTGTACTTGGCATATTATTGGTTTTAGGCAGCTGGAATTTTACTGGTACAGTTCAAATAGTTTATTTCTCAAGGGTACTGTATATCCAGCATATCCACTGTATACAGAACCAGTGCCTGTGAACTTAACATGTAAACTCTGGATTAGAAGCCCAGATGCGTAACCATCCCTGTGGAGTGCTGGCTTTCTAACATGTTTCACACTGCTTCCCCAGGTCACCTCAAAAGCCCTACACTGCACGTTCTGCCAGCTTTGAGAGCGCCTCACTCGGTTCTTCTCAGGGTGCAGAATCTGTCCACTGCCAGTGGTGCATTTCCTTCGATGTGCACCTCAAGCGTCTGTCCTGCGGCCATTTCTACTGCGAAACCTGCGCTGACCATATCGTCAACCTGGCTTTTGAGGACATCGAGGGCCTCTCTGACTACCCCTGCCCCATGTGCAAGTCCATCCACCAGTTGGGCAGCCTCACCACCCCATTTGGCCTGGGAACGCCCCTAGTCACCCCTGTGGAGATCCTGAAACGGCAGGTTATAAGGGAGGAGGGGTATGGGCACTAATGTCATTGGGCACTGTGGTGCATCTTTATAAACTGCCAGCCATTTGGCGGCTAAAGGATGAAGATTTGGAAACTGGGCTGTGACTGGCTACAAATGTCCTGTTCATTCTTTAAGCCAGAAGTCTCTGATACCAAAGCATTGACTTCTATAAGATGGAGATGGAAAATAGTCTCTCAATTTCTAGAATTAAGGAAACCATTTTAAATCTGGGGGATTTGCAGCAGGTGGAAGTACCATATTTGAATCCCCATTGCTTTGAAATGTAGAGGGTTCTGCAATCAGTCAGGTAAATTCTGACAAAGATTTTGGTTTGATTAGATGGTGTGAACAAAAACTACACTTCTACAGTGTGTTCATATAGGCTAGTTATGAACAATACCAGGCCCCAACAGGTCTATTTTTTTGAAAGTATGTTGGTAACCAGCGCAGTATCTGATTGAGGTCAGATTCTCCAAATATAAAGTGTTTTAAATTACTAATATCGCAGAAAACTGACCATTTATCAATGTTTCTGTTTTTGGTGATTATATTTAAAGGTTACTGTATATACAGATTATTTTTAAACTATTTTAAGCTATGTATAGTATTATATTGTCTTGTAGAAAGCAATGATCAAACTTCTTTATTCAGAATAAAAGATCACATTGTAAATATGTTTATTTTAATAACAAGAATAAAACATGCCTCAGAAGTGATCGTCTGTGGTTTCCTTTGTTAAGAGAAGCAATTGAATTGCTGCAGTGAACAGAGCATATTCTCATTTCGTATTAACCTTAACGCACAATCAAGAGGTACTGACATCAGCTCTGAGACTGGGATAAAATGGTGCTTTATTATTCTTGAGCATTAAATAAGCCACTGATATGAAAACATACTGTATGTACATCTTACAAATTTGTTTTGTACCAAAACAAAACCCAGATTTACAATTTTCACAATAACCAGTATCAAGTCTAGTGAGTGTCTGCCTTTCAGAAAAGGCCCAACATTTGCATGAAGACATGGTTAAGTTCCAAAAAGTCAATTCTGGCAGGAAACATTTCACCTTTGTTTCTTCCGTAGAAGGTGGGCAGCAAAAAGCTACTAGTGTACAGAATAATCAATTTACGACCACAATATAAACTACAGCTTTCAGAATTATTCTTCCTGTATGTTGAATGTTAGGCTATGTTCATAGATCCATCATTATAGGAATGAATCTTATTTTTAAATGGAAACAGAATGCTTATAACAGGATAAAGATCATATGGCTTTAGAAATGGAAAAATAAGCCTCTGTTTCTAATTATTTTGTGGACTGTGCATGTTTGTTTAGACAAGTATGGTGCCAGTATATAGCACAATGATGAGCAGTACACTAAAACTGGGATTTGCAGGGTTTTTGTCAAAAACAGTTTCACTGTGATAAGCTGCAGTTCAAATCGATTGGGTTTCTGATTAACACTGTACTACCTGTGGAAATTGTCCTAGCACTTTTGATGCCTGAAAATTCACATCATTGAAACAAAAGGTCTTAATGAACTCTGCATGGCCCAATGCTCCTCCTCTAAACCTGAACCAGAACACACTAATGGCAGAGTAGAATGAAAATGTCTTTCATTCACCAATTTAAAAGGCTACATCTATCAGTACCATACATGTGCGAAATACATAAATATAAATGGGGAAAAAGCAATTACTGCTTAATTACAGCAAGGATATGAATAATCATAATTATTAATACTTGTACACATTTCCCTGGAATACTGGGTTTCAATGTTACCCTTTTTTAATGTCCTTAAGTCACCATTAGAAGTGTATAATAACATATTGAAGTATAAAACGTATGCAAACATTAGGCTATTCATGTTGATCCATCTTCTATTTAAATTCTGTAGAATGTTTAACAATCCACTAACACTTGTGGGTAATCACTAATATGTAATGGTATATATCTCAGTTTGGGTGAAAAGTAGTCCCCATTTGTATTTTGCTTTACTTTCAAATTATGACCACTCGAGTAAGTCTCTTACTAGGCCCAAATCCAGTCACATACCAGAAAGCTGAGGAAAGACAATATATATTTTCCTCAAGCAAGCTTTAGTTAAATACTTAATGTCCATACTCACAAGTATGCAATTTCACTTGGATAATGCATCCATTAATCCTGAATAGAAGACCAACAGCCTTCTTTCCCTATGTACATTTTAGGGAAAGGAAGACCACCTCTGCCTACCTGACTTCCCCGGAATGAATATTCTCATATATAAACAAATTGCAATTTAAAGTTAATAAGCATTCAAAGCATGGATTTAGATTTAGTGCTGTATCTTCCAATGAAATCAACAGTGGTGTTCTAATTGGTTCCAGCAGCGGTAGACACAATCATCATTACCTATCAAGACAGAATTATATGAGTAACCATTAATCTAGTCAAAAGACAAAAGTGAGAGCAGCCCTTGGATTTAGTCAGGATTTCAATTTTGCTCATTTTGAAAGCTGGCCATTAGGATTTCCCTAATGAGTACAAAAAAAAACAAGATACCAAAATACTTTAAAGGAATAAGTGCGGTCATTATGTATTTGAAGTAATCAGCTTTAGCTGTAGACATCAGCTTTTCAGAGTGCATAACAAATACTGTTTGTATTGTGCTGTGCTCCTGACATTTTTAATGTCCCACACTTGTAACACACTAATATTGGCCCAAGTCTTATTATATTAGGGGAGTCAGACCTGAATTTTAACTCAGTCCAAGTTTGCAGCATGACAGAGGCTAGGAGCTGAGAGAGTCTTGCATATGGACTTTCACTGCCAGGGCTATGGCAGCTCTGTGCAGCCAAAGAGTCCAGCCCAGAGGTCCACCGTTCAAGACCCCAGGGAAGGGCCATTGTTCTTGGGCAGCCTTGCGCCGGGCGTGGGGGCGTAGCGCTGGTCCGGCCGGGCGTCCGCCGGGTGGCCGAAGAGGAAGGTGCGCTTGCTCACGTCCCTGCCGGGCAGCTTGGGCGGGGCTGCGCTGGGAATTGGGGCCCTGGGGGGGGCGGACGTCGGAGGCGGGCCCCGGGGCACGGTCAGGGAGGGTCGGGGGGTGGAGAAAAGGAAGGTGGCGTTGTTCTGGTTGAGGTTGGTGTCAGGCCTCCGAGACTCCTGCTTTTTAGCTGTGGTGGCAGCGTGCCCGGTCGATGCCAACGCCAGCCTGTCTCTGAGCTGCTGGACCTCCCAGGCCAACTGATCGACAGGGTGGTACATGGACGGGGGCGTGGGGTGGCAGAAAGCCTGTCAACACAACAGACACAACGTTCCCATCTTTCACTCACAGCCAGTCCTGATTATATTTACTAACACTGGAATGCCTGCTGCACTACCAATCCTGGCCTAGTGCTGCCTCCAGGTATTTTCAGGTTAAACAGGGAAATTACACCATGTAATATTTACTATCTTTATCATTTATAATAACAAAATGGCATGTCTTAAATTGAGTTCCAGTATGTTATTGTACATGAGTAATAAAATGCACTTTATTTGCACCACTGTGACAGGCTTCAATAATTTTCTTGCATCTGTGACCATATTGTATTACCAGAAATCTCCTAACAGACATTTGTGATTTTATTCATCATTCAATACTTTAACCGTTTGAAAGCAGTGACTGCTGTACTATGGTTCAAATCTTTTCGTACAGACGCATCAATGTATACTGAATCAGTCATTCTGAGGTTGTGCTATCACTACATCACAAGTGATAAGGGCTTCGCATTACCTGTGCCTGCAGCGCCCCCCGGAGGTAGCAGTCCCTCCAGACCCTGACGCAGGGGCCCAGCAGGAGCGGCAGCAGGGGCCGGTGTGGGTCCTGGGGCCCGGGAGGGGGTCTGGAGGCCTCGCTCAGGGACCAGGCCCGGATCACACGCTCCAGGCCCGGCAGGCTCTCGCAGGACGGGGCCCGCCGGTGGCTCTTCCGGTAAGACCCCGACCCCCCGCCGTTTCGCCAAGGCAGCAGGTGTGAGGGGGACGAGAAAGTACCCCGGGACAGCAGGAACACTGAGCCTGGAGCTCCATCGCTGAGCTGAGAGGAGAGGGACAGAACCAGGAGGAGGAAGAGTGAGTCGAGAGGGCTCGCTTTAGGAACACTGAGCCTGGAGATCCATAACTGAGCTGAGAGAGGGAGAGGGAGAGGGACAGAACCAGGAGGAGGAAGAGTGAGTCTAGAGGGCTCGCTTTAGGAACACTGAGCCTGGAGATCCATAACTGAGCTGAGAGAGGGAGAGGGAGAGGGGCAGAACCAGGAGGAGGAAGAGTGAGTCTAGAGGGCTCGCTTTAGGAACACTGAGCCTGGAGATCCATAACTGAGCTGAGAGAGGGAGAGGGAGAGGGACAGAACCAGGAGGAGGAAGAGTGAGTCTAGAGGGCTCGCTTTAGGAACACTGAGCCTGGAGATCCATAACTGAGCTGAGAGAGGGAGAGGGAGAGGGACAGAACCAGGAGGAGGAAGAGTGAGTCGAGAGGGCTCGCTTTAGGAACACTGAGCCTGGAGATCCATAACTGAGCTGAGAGAGGGAGAGGGAGAGGGGCAGAACCAGGAGGAGGAAGAGTGAGTTGAGAGGGCTCGCTTTTGGAACCCTGTGTCTGGACCTACAGCCCTGTACGCTTTCATTCCAACCCTAGTTTGGCACACCTGATCCTACTTATTAGCTAGTAGCTCAACCGGATCTCTAGCTGTTGAAGGAGCTTTGGTAGAGTTGGAGTGAAAGCCTATAGGACTATTAGATCTCCAGGAACAGGGTTAGGCAGCCATGCTCGAATGACAGTACAACACTATGACAAGTTTTAATCTTTTTTTTCTGATACTGCATGACAATATGTTACCTTTCCATCCAGTACACTGGATATGGATCACAGGCTATTCATAGAAATTCTTTACAAAAATCAAAAGGTCAATATCAGAATCAGATTCTATAAGCCCTTTGGCTGAAATAAAGTCAACTGCTTTAATTTCCTAAATTGAGACTCACTTAAGCATCCCAACCGCATTAGTCTTGGTTTATTTCCCAGGATCATAGCCTGATTGCATATATGACCACATATTAGATGCAAAGTGGAAGCTGATTGTAATAATTAGGATGATATAAAGAGTAATCTAAAATTCACGGATGAGTAAGGAACAATAATGAACACATTATAGAAGACTAGATGAAAAGCTGGATGTTAATAGGAACACTCAAGTGTAGACATTATTTAAATGTTACAGAAGTCATAAAAATAGCTTCCTACAACAATACCACTCAATACACTAAACGTAGGGTGGCAGTGTAGTACAATGGGTAAGGAGTTGGGCTTGTAACCTGATGGTCATAGGTTTGATTCCCAGGTAGGACACTGCCGTTGTACCCTTGAGCAAGGTAACCTTAACCTGCAATGCTTCATTATATATACAGCTGTGCAAATGGATGCAATGTAATGCTATGTAAAAATACTGTGTAAGTTGCTCTGGATAAGTCTGCTAAATGCCTGTAATGTAATACAGTAGTTTTAGTAAATTGCTGCCAAGAGAGCAAACAGTGTGAAAACTACACTCATACCATTTGCTAGCTTGCACTGAAAGCTTTAGCCAAAACTATAAATAAACCATGAATATATTAAATACACAAATATAAATAAAATTAGTTGAATATAAAATTTTGATGAAAAAAAACTGACAGAACTCACAGGGACAAAATCACAAAAAATAAAAGCGAAACACAATGGAGGTACATCATATGCATGCATGTGTGTGTATGTGTTACTCTCCTGCATGTAGAGTATGTCTACTGTACATAAAAATGCAGCTGAATGTGCAAGTGGTTTATTGGTAAAATACCAGGTGAAATTTGCCATGGAATGTAGAACAGATTTTGCTTAACTGACTGAGGAAGATTCACTGTCATCAGTGATTAAATGCTGCTTATTAAAAGCTGGTGCCCAAATGCTTGTCAAAGAGCTGGTAAGCTACACCTGTTACAACCCTGAAATGAGTTGGGCCTTTGTTTTCTCAGCAGACACCACTAACTAGGCCAATTAGCTTCCATTTGACACACTGTATTATCCATTCAAACAGCTGGATACTCACTGCAGCAGTTCAGGCGTAAGTACCATGCCACAGGGTACAATAGTAATTCCCCTCCTGGAAATTTAACCGGCATTTTTTTGGCTACTAGCCCAACCGTTTTACCACCGCACCACACTGCCCCTCCCTGCCCCACAACGCTAGCTCATATTTCAGCGTTGCTTGTGTTATGACACTCGTGTACAGTGCTGTAATTACAGCCCTGCTGTAAAAGTCACAGATTACTCACATTCCGGGGATAATTGTGATGCCAAACCCAGTAAGCCAGGAAAATGGAAAACAGTCTTTTTCCAGAGAGCTTCCCTGAATTTTCATTGGACGGCTATCTGTTTATCTTTCATAAACCTTTGAAATGGTTTCTGACCTCTTTATTTACATCAACGTCTTCACTTGAGCATACATTCAAATAATATCCTCATTTTCTGATTAATATGAAGTGACATTGCTTGTTTTCTGAGTTTAGGTGAAAAATAGTGAAAGATTATTTGCTTTGGAAACTTCTCGCCCATGACAGACTGTAATGACTCCAGTTATCTTTTCTGGTGAAAACCAGTTCTGAAAACGTCAGTAAAATTAAAATAAAAAGAACCTGCAGCATAACCACCCTCAGATTAAATTTGGTAATGATTCATACAGTAGACTCTTAAGGCCTAATTTACTGACTAGCTGACCCATCAGTCTGACCACTGACACTGCTTCAGATAGATTTGCCGGTATTCACAAGCACACTCCTTATCATTGCTGCTGCTGGGTATCAATTTCCAGTCCACGGACGTTCCACAGACGCATAGTCTCTGTTCATTTATCCTGTGCAGCAGCGCGCTGATTCTGCAGGCTTACCTTGTGGGAGTCCGGGTGTGCGTTGAGATTCCCGTTCAGGACCAGCTGGGGCGGGACGGGCTGGGTCACGGGGTGCGTGAATCGGGCCCGTCTGTTACAGCTGTACTGCAGGGACCAGTCCCACACCGGGGGGAGGGGGGGGTCCACCGGATCCTGAGAGGTGTCCCTGGGCAGAACCTCCCTCCAGCCGTTCACCGGGGTGTAGCTTTGAGACAGGCGCTGGAGGAACACCGGTAATTACACGTCTGCAAAATCTGCACATTTATGTCCACAGCTCCGCTGCATAATGAAATGTATTAGAAATGAATACTCTGTACAATCCAGTGCTTAACTGGATTCAATTCATATTTGTGCTTCAGCACACAAATAAATGCAGTTACATTTATTTGAAAGCTAAATGTAGAGTAAGAGTGTCGGTTCCAGAGAAATAGGAAATCTACTCCATGTATGTCATACATCTGTCCATTGTACTGCTGGTGGAGCATTTTGTACCTTTGCATCTTTGCTGCCACCTACTGGCCACTTATTAGAACGCTGTAGAGAATCTCTGGGCCTGCTCTGGTAAATGTATCCCAGGTAGCTGTGTCTCTAACCCTGGCAGTACTGTGTCACCTGTGAGCGCCGGCTCCTCTCCCTCTGGCAGTTGGACAGGAAGGTGCTGAAGAGGGGCACGTGGACGCTGTCATGGAGGGCCAGCAGGTAGTCTCCTGTGAGCTGGAAGTGGGAGGGGTACTGGGCCCACAGCTGCCACACACAGTCCAGGAAGAGCAGGAACACTGGTGCCTGAGGGGAGAGAGCCACAGAGTGAAAAATGGCCCCCGCTGCCACAGCCCCTTCTGGGACCCTTAGCCAAACGCTTCTCCATTCTAACCCTGCTCAGAATCCATTTCTCAAACCTGCTGTTTGATTCCGCATCTGTAAACTGCTGCCTTTCAATATACCAGAGCTTGGCTTTGACGCAAACCAAGCATGTCGTAGCAACCCAATGGATTAAATAACTGCTAGCAAGCGAGCGCTAGTTTGAGGAGAAATGAACAGTGCCTGGGGCAGTGTATTGCAACGTGGCCCTCACCTCCTCCTTATCGCTTTCCCGGTGGTAGTTAGCCCGGCTGAGGAACCGATGGCCGGCCATCACCCACTCCTTCTGGACCAGGCCCTGGAAGCCGGGCATGGTCCTGCAGTGCGGGTCACACATCACCTGCACCAGACTGGACACCACGCAGTTCATGTCCCTGTCCTCCGGCTCTGTGCAATAACACCAGTCCACCATCTCAACAGCCCTTCAATCCAATATCCATCCAACATGAACATCGATCCAACACTTTACATCAGTCCATCTCAATATCAATCCCACTCCATCAGTTCCAAACAGCCTTGATGTCTTCACTCTTTCAAGTACAATTGCCAACTTCACAGTGCACGTAAAACAAGGTGTGCAAAATGATATCTTAGACAATGTATGAGTTTAAATCAGAGAACTGGCCAGTAAGAAGAATCTAAAAATGGCATACTGATAAGAGTGGAGGATTATCACACCTAGCCATAAAACAGACCTGCTGTTCAGCCACTTCAGAGCCACATCACTTCATGCGAGTCTGAGACTACAGTTCCACTAGCTCACTACTTTGTGCACTCCAAACGTTTCACATCTTTATATAAAGAACATGCTATCTCTGCAAACGTAGTCAATTTCCTGGCAAGGGTCTGTGCAGTGCGTTAAGAGCTCTGTGTCCACTGGTTTTCATTCTGAAACATCTGAAGCTTTTTCCTAAGAATTCTTGGTCTCCGCCCACACAGCCTTCTTTAATTCTGCGCAGGAAGTTTTTTTTTTAGGTTAAAACAATTTATTACTGTACCATCCGTCACCACCACCCCCTGTCTGATCAGCAGACTTTCAACCTCCACAAGGTTTTACTCCAGCTGCAGGATGTCACTTGATTTGACAGTTTGGGTCATTAAAAGTTCTGGTCAGTGCCAGACTCCGTCACACCCTTCTCTTCTGTTATAATTCATTTCAGGGCAGCACATGTATGGCACTTGAGGCTTTCACTTTAAAGACTGAAGGTAAGGTAAAAAAATCCAGCTTTTTGGGTAAAATGTTGGGAATAATACTGTACAATAAGGAATAATTCTGTACATTATGAAATGCACTGTCACAAAAAAATACTCCGTTAAGGCCAATGTGAATAAAAATACAACAGCACAAAGGCCGTAAAAGCATGTCCTTGGCAAACAGTGCCACCTAGTGTTAAAACATGCAAGTGAAGCATAATGTATATCTGGTGAGCAAATTCTGCAGGGAGATTCCTGTACTTGCTGGCACATTGAGAGAACTATGGACGTATTCTGAAGTATAACTGAAGTTATTCAGTTTTGGAGAGTTGACTGTACACTCTGTAGCTTCTGGGAAGAGTGTTTCATGATATCCTTTCTCTCCAAACTTACTCATTACATTACATTACAGGCATTTGGCAGACGCTCTTATCCAGAGCGACTCCCCAAGATGTGAGTCACGAAACACACATGAATTCAGTACACACAACAGGAAAGGCTGAGAGTCACTGTTCAGCTATCAAAGCATGCTTAAGGAACGAGGGTCAATAACTTCAGAGAACAGGTGACTGGAAAAAAGGAAAATGTCTGTAAGAATCAAAAGAATCAAATGCTCGCTTGAATATTTTTTTTTTACAGATGAAGTGCACTGAGGCTGAATTGAATCTGTGCCTAAATGCACATCATATCCTGGTCCAATTTGCACGTAAGTCCTACAAATGAATCCCCAGAATCTGCCATGCAGAACTCCACACTGATCAACACATTAATGGTCAGTTCTATTTCAACTGTGGTTCCGGATCTGGCATTGCACAGGCATAGCTTGTGTCTTTTATTGCATTAGAACTGACAGGTGTGAACTGGTGGAGACTCGCATTTCACTTGATTTTCATAAAGGAATGAAGTTCTGGTCAGCATGTGGTTTCCTGCAGAGAGCTGTGGAGCTGCACGAGTTGGACCATGTGACTGACCTTGTAGGATGACGGTCATGTGACCACCTCGCAGTAGACAGGAAACCTCAGCAGCCTTCTTCAGACAGCACCTGAGAGAGCAGAGAGACATACAACTCCTAGAATCCACTGTCGATTCTAGCACTACCAGTGGAAATATAAGTCTAATACACCGGCTGAAATGGCTAAACATGATATTTAAGGCTTTGCTTAATTTCCCGTTTCCTGTATGGGCTGTAATTCAGAAATACTTCATGTTTGATTTAAAAGGTTCCACATTTTCATTCTTAGAAGAGGTTATAATTTTAGCCTTTAATGTAGCTGAAAGGGCTCTTTTCCTCTTTGACTCTGATTACAGGCAGAAGGCTGCCATTCTGGCTGTCAACAGAGGTAATTATAACAAAGGTCTGCAGGCACAACAGTCTCTATTCATGAGCCTTTACGGCTCCAGCTTTTTCATTTTGTGCAGAACTGTGTCAAATTATATTGCCAGCACACTCACTGACAGCTTACTTAGCAACACACACACACACACACACACACACATATATATATATATATATATATATATATGTGTGTAATTTCACTTGTTTGCAAGAAAATACAGCCAATTCTAACAGCTGGACAATTGGACAGTATGTCTTTTCTTTATAGAAATGGCCTCTTTAACCATTCCAGACAAGGGCTACAAATGAAATAAAATAATTGATCAATCAGTAAATGTACCTAATACTCCACTCATTTAAAAAGGGGGCTAATAAAATGGGGTAAACCTGGTACCATTTAAGGCTTCTTACTCTACAGCTGTGAGAAGTTCATACCTGGCATGGTCCAGCCAGCGAGTGGCCTCCAGAGTAGAAAGCCATTTGTCATCTGGCACAGATACAGATGTGGAAATATCTGCCAGGGGGAAAAAAACGCATGGTTTCCTTGGTGACCTAGACTTTTACATTCAACATTAGGCAACAACGAACAGCCTCATTTACTAAAGTTAAATTTTATGTGTCCTCGCCTACAACCAGAAAATACTGAATACATCCTGTGATTAAATACTGCATTGTCTTTTACTAACTGCCTCATTTATTCAGAGTATATTCAGATCAATAAATAAATAAATAAATAAATAAATAATAATAGCCATTGGCAGCTAAATGTCAAATTCTACCCCTGTTAGATCTATCTGGTGTATGCTACTCTGAAATGCTGAAGCAGCTTCAATTATGCACCGTTTGATCAATGCACTGTATGATCAACTTTTCACAAACTCTTCTAGCTGTGCTCAAAGCCCTGGGAATGCTGGGAATTCAACATTTCCCAGTCAAATTCCTGAACCCGGCTGAGCGCCACACCAGTATGAAGCAATGGGAACAACGTGGGAATGAGGGGCGTGGCTGTTCCCTGTCCTGCCTGTGAAAAGCCGCACTGAGCCCAGCACACGGGCAACACTCCCAGTGCTCTGTGCTGTGAGTCACTGTGGGCTCCCCCAGCTACAGAATGTTCTGTGGGAGGCAGCAGTGCAGGGAGCTGGGTACTGACAGCATACCGCTACATTTCGCATGCATTAGGAGACAGACAAAGAGCTTAAAATAAGCCCTTGCTTGTTTTTTTAAAATGTGGAATATTATATAAGTACGTAGATAATGCACACATGCTAAATAATTGATTAATTTCCATGTTTTTTGCATATCTTTGATGTCATTCAAGCAGGTTTAGTCAATTCTGTTGATTGTTGTATTATGGGACATCTGCATGGACTTTGATGATAACTTTTACTGTGCGTAGCAAAAAATTACAAAAATGTTTTGGCATGGCACTGGCTGGCACGACACCAATCCTACTTTCTTTATATTCATCAACCCTTTAAATCATAGTCATGCAACAGCATTCTGACACATAGTGTTTGAATTAAAGTATTATAGTATTATAAGATGGCCAATTAATGCGGCTGTATAGAGGGTCTTGATGGCACTGTACGTGTAAAATAGGTCTGGTATCTAGGCCTCAACCACAATTTAAAAATGCAGAAGCACGTTCTCCGATTGATGCTCATTGGCTGTATCCTGAGGAGGCAGGACTAAAGAACATTCACAGAGTTGCTAGTGGGTCACATCAGTGGACTCATGAATATTTTAGTTCGTCTTTTAGTAATGAGCACGGGGGGAAAGTGTCAGTGGGTGAGTATTTTAATGGCTCTATTTTACAGTGATTCAGCTGTCCGGTAAGCTACAGGATTGTTACTCACAGACACCACCACTGGATGGAAATCCCATCAGCCTGTTAATAAAGTGCGCAGTGTACGCAACAAGACCATGTGACGTGCCTGCGGGGGAAAGTCGGGCGAAAGGAAGTGAGAGCTTGAGTGAAACACTCACTATTGAGGACGATGATGTCATCAGGCTTTGCAGTTGGGACCATGTGACCGAATCAGTACATGACCACTACTGTACGATCAGATTTCAGTCTGTGGTTCAGAATTGATGGCACGGTCTTTTATTACAAGAACTTTAAGTAATTTTTAGGTTGAAAGTCAAAGCCAGGTTATTCTTTATTTAATTCTTGCTTTTTAATGAAGATAAATTTTACAACTCCATTTGTACTTCCAATTATCCAATAAAGTGTTCAACATTTTTTCCACAGACAGAGCCTGTTTCTGAAACTGCATACCTGACACAGTATCCTTTAACAGGCTACCGAACCAAATGCAGGTACTGTAGCTTACTGTATTTCCAAGTACAGCACTATTATTTGATTGTTTATACTCACATGGAAAACACTGGTAACTGAAGTGAAATGTAGATGCAGCCTATGATATTTTTCCTATTCAGAATATTCTTTCCTACGATGTTTATAATCTAGAAGCTAAAAGAAAGTGGAAATGACTCAAGCACTCTTTTTCCAGATGTGGTTCTGTCAGAAGCACTAAACACTAACCCAATGTTTTCAGTCCTGTTTCCGGCTAAAAAAATAACATTGGAAAAAAGGATTTAAGGATGCCTAGCCTAGACCAATAGAACGATGGCTATACAGATATGTCAAGGGTCAGAGTCTTATATGACATATAGTAGAAAGGTATAAATGTAATGTAAATGTAAATATACTGCTGACTTAGTTATGTATTTAGTTTTTTCAGTAGCCTACTTTGCTCTCCATTATTCCAATGTTATCGTATGAAAGCATATCAGTTCTTACTGTGTGCATAATGTACCCTTCAAGCTAAAGCTCAAACTTTCATGAAACAAATACTGAAAAGGCTACAGGCACCATATTTAGTCTGTAAAACCCCTTTATTTTTTCAACTGCAGATTTGCTGAGTTTAGAACTGTATTTGCAGCACATGCAAAACTTAAGTCAACTCCACTCCTTAAGTTCAATTTTCCAATAGGCTTGCTTATTACTTCATGGTAATATCCGAAATATACTTTGCAAAATTATTTCTTATTTAATTCTCGCAAAATAAATCATTCATTACTGTGGAAATGGTTTCATCTTTTCCCTTATGTTTTGCATTATATCCAACTTTTGTTTTTACTTCTTATACATCTTTGTTCCATCTGAAATTGAAAACCTTTGTGTTCCAGTACAGTAGATGGGTGTTTCGGAGATGCCAAAGGACACACATCATCACAGGTGTGTTCATCTTACCCCAGTTGACAGCCTACATTAGTTGAGCACACTCTATCACAAAAAGAAACACTAATTTCCCTTTGTTGTGTGTGTAACAAATTGCATCATTACCACTGTTTTGGTTGGTCGTTTTGGTTTCAGGCGTAAACAAAGGCTTCAAATAACTTTGCAGCTGTGCCGATTATGTCTACCAGATTTAAACAGGGGCAGAAACCAATTTGCTTCTTTTCAACTTCCAATATAAATCTGAGGTAATAGCTTAATGGAACAATAAATTCTGCCTTAATGGTTGTGAAGAGTACTGTAATTTGCGCTTGGCGAGGATGCTTGTTTTTTTTCCTGAATCGACTGAACTGTCTAATAACCTGCTTGAGTTATATCTTTTACTAAACTTGCTAACTTGCTGAGAATTCAAACCTACAGTACCTGGCCCTCTGAAACAGACTGATAAAATGTGTGCCACGCGATAGAGAGTAAACGTGCCGTCTGGGAGCACGTTGCAGAACCAGCGGCGGGTACCTACCGCCCAGACAGAGCGCCCGTAGGCGGGTGTGTGCCAGCTGGATGTCGGCTGGCGTGGGCATGTCCTCTGCCAGCTCCACGACAACACACTGCTGCTGGCCCCCGAACAAGAGAGCCTCCAGGTTCCTTTAGCCCGGGAGAGGAAACGGGTGTTAGCGTCAGCACGACGGCCGCGCGTGTCTCTGTGCACAGCGCTACCATTCACAAAGCTCTCCTCTCAGGGAATGGGCTGCAGTGTAGCGTAATGGGTAAGGAGCTGATCTTGCAACCTAAAGGTCGCAGGTTCGATTCCCAGGACACCGTTGTTGCGCACTTGAGCAAGGTACTTAACCAGCGTTGTTTCAGTATATACGCAGCTGTATAAATGGATGCAACGTAAAAGCTATGTAAAAGGTTGTGTCAGTCGCCCTGGATAAGAGTGTCCACTGAATGCCTGCAATGGAATGGAGGAATTTCTCTCATACAAACACTATGCCTACATTTCCATTATATCAAATGTATCAAGTGCAGAAGTACTGAGAATGTTCATGGTGAATGTGTAGGTTTTGAGACCTGCGGCGCACTGACATACAGCACATGTAAGCGATAGTGATAGCGTGCTACACTGCGCTGCGTAACCCGACGCTGCCCCCACCCCCCCCCCCCCACAGTCAGGCGAGAGCCACGCGGCACGGCCCGGCGGCACACCTGATGTCGTCCTTCTCGTGGTAGATGTTGTTCTGGAAGCTGGCCGTCCGCAGCAGGTCACTCCCCTGCGGGTGTCGCCAGCACCAGCGCTAGAATGGACAGCGGTCACACACCTCAGACAAAGCCGGTCACACACACCGACACGCGGAACGCTGACCGCTCCGGTCGGGCTCAAGTTCAATGCGCTGAACAGACATTCCACCTGTGATTCAGCCTCGATCACAAATGACACAGATGCACTGCTGAGGGAGTGAGGTGGGGCTGAGCCCTTGTAAGTAGGAGGTTGCAGGTCTGAATCCAAGTCAAGGCAGCGATGCTTTGCAGTTGGGCAATATACTAGATGAAGAACTGCTGCATTACAGTACCCCTGTATAATTGTGCAAGTAAACTAAATCAATAACTATAGAAAGCCTTTAGACCATATATGGTGGTTTTTAAAATCCTTTAATAGGAGACTTGGTCATTTGTGTTGAGGACATGTACTGGTGGGTCTAAGTGCTTTTCAACAGCACAGAAACAGAACTGCACTCACAGGGATGCGGCCTTCGTTGAAGTGGGCAAACGTCTTCTTCAGCTCAGTGTCCAGCACCTTCTGAGGCACCACATTATACCTGGGTAGGCTGAGGTCAAAGGACATAGGGAAGCCAGAACTTTATATTACACTGACCACACACCTGCAACTTTATGCAAGCACATAGCTGATGAGCTAGGCAACACATCCTTCAGGACGTGGCTATTAAATAATGTAAACACACATAATGCAAGCTAGTATTAAACCAAGATAGAGAGCCTGGCAAACTTGTGGGCTATAGTGGGATAGGAGGAGACACAACAATTGAGTTTTGATATTGAGAAGTCATCGTACTGTGCATGCCACTCCCTGTCTTAGCTATCCATTTAGCATTTAACTTAGCCAAATACGCGTGAGCTTGTCACAGCTCAGTTCTTCATCTTTTGCTTGTGTCCATCATGACTTGTTACTTGCATCTCATGCGCAGAAAACTGCACCCCACACCATTTTAAAATAACTTTCAGAGAAAAAATCATTTCAGCCCACAAATGTATCTTGTTGCCATGGTGCATTTCTTCTAACAACCTTCTGTCTGTTTTCTGCTGAGTTACAACAGGAAGTAGCTGCTTCCTGATCACACTTCATATTTTAGGTTGTTAATTGCTCATTATGTCACGTGAAGTCCCTCGTACCTCATCAAACTTGACAGAAATATGACTCCGTGAGCAAATTCTCTGACCTGCAAGCAATTTACAGCTCGCAAGATCAATTCTCGCTTATAAACACCTGACATGCACCACTGATCTACAACATTAGACAGATGTACAACTTTATCGTGCATGCCCGCAATTTAAATGACAACATTTAAGCGACATTGTAATGGAAATGAACAGCACAGACAGTATTAAAAGCAGGGAATGAAGTGATAATATTAATACCAAACCCAAGAGCTTGTTTTGAACCTGAAAATGACACATCGTGACTGCACGGTCGACCGTGCGTGGAGTGTACCTCGTGGCCATCTCGAAGCGGTCGTTGACGGCGCTGACCCTCCAGCCCGCGGCCCCCGTGCGCTCCAGATCCCTCTCCCAGTCAGCCGGGCTCTCAAACCAGTTCATCTGGGCGTCACGCCTGCGGTTGCTTAGGAACTGCTTCATCTCTGCAGACGGAGCGGCGGGTGAAGGATCAGACACGGGGAGGCTGCGCTCCTCCCGCTCTGTTGGGTTGCTCTGTCGGGTGGCTCTGTCCAAAACGCACTGGCTGCATGTGATACTAAGCTCCCCCAGTACAACCTGCCACCCTTTACTAAAGCCAGATCAGAGCATACATTAGGCCATAATGCATAGGATGATCTCCTGCACATCTAGCAATCACATATTTCACATAATTACACATAAAATAAATCAAACATTAAATCTATTGATACATACTTTAAGTTCATATTACCATATTGATTTTTTTTAAAATAAATGTCGGAAAAGGGTTGTATGCACATGCAAAAAAAGCACCCAATAAATTAATCTCGCAGAAACACAGCACCTTTGTATAATTACAGTGATTTACCAGCACTAAGTGCACATTGGTGCACTGTACATTTTAATGAGTGGAAGGGAAATGACTCCAGCAAAACAGAACCCGGCCGTTAGTGGCTGGATCAAAGTGTCCAGTCTTGAGAAGCATTTAATTGAAGGTGGCAGGTTGCTGGGCAGGTTATTACAGGCAGGCTGCTCTGTGTCTCTTACCAACACTTCCCAGAGCAGCGTTTTGGAAAGAGAGGACGGTTCCAGGCTTCAGGGGTTGGTAGGTCTTAGCAATAGAATAGGTGATCTGCAGGAGCAAAAGAAAGAAGCCTCAGCAGGGTACAATCTGGGCACGAATCAGGACTCAAATGGAGAGCAGCAGTGCCAATATGAGCAAGGAGTACCCATTTCAGGGGGCATGGGAATATTTGCAACTCCTACAGCTGGGAGAAGCAGAACTTCAGTTCAAACTCTCAAACATCATTTGCAGCATTCTTAGAAAAAAAACACAGCCTGAGAATGTTGAGTGACAGCCTCTTTTTTAAAGTTGGTTGGCAGAGAAACACAATGAAGGCAGTGGACTGGACGAGATAACCTTAAGCCAGTCATGCAGAAACCACAACTATTCATAGTGCAATTTTAAATGGCTCTTTGTGCAGTACAGGAAGTCATTTTGTTCTCGACCAGAAAAGACTATATTTAGTAAAGACATAAACACCCTGCTCTTGTGTACTCTCAAAATTAGAGATCTTTTGCGCAAACAGAAATGAAACCAGTTTACATCCTGGACAGTGGTATAACAACTTGTGAGGAGGCAAGCATAAAGAAAATGTGGGAGGAGGTCACATTCAGTGAAAGCCACAAAAACCGCAGAGGGAAGGAAGCAGACAGTTAAAAGAAGGATTAATCCATGATGGCAGGAGAGACCCTCAGTGTGGTCAGAAACAGTATAAAACCAGGGACAAATCTGACTATAATGAGTAGCCAGCAGAGGGTTTCGGGGCCTTGGATGGAGAACTGAAAATAGAATCGCTTGGACGAGATCCCCACGAGACTCATGACTCAAAAGAAACCGAGATGAATAGTTCTCCGAAGCTTAACCCAGAACACCGCTCCTGCAGCACTGCACTGTTTCCTGGGTGGTTGTACAGTATGTGAAGAATGGGACAAATCACTGAAGCGGTTTAATGGGATCAGTGAGGGATGGAGGCCCTCGTCTCGGGCACCGCACGCTCACCTCCATGGCCTGCGTTTCGGGGGTCAGCCGGTCAAACAGGAAGCAGACGACCCGCAGATCTCGGCAGTACAAGACCAGCTCTTCAGGGGTGAACTTCAGGGACGAGTTGGGGGTCACCAGCTTAGTCCGAGAAGGCCCCACTGCGGCACAAAAGAAAGACAATGAAGGCACTGGACTGGATGTGATAACCTTAACTCAGTCAGTCATGCAGAAACCCAAACTATTCATAGTGTATTTCTGGCACAGCGACACACTGTTTAAAAAACTGGATTAGCAACCAGGGGGCTGTAGTGTTATTTACATGAATTGCTTTGGCAAATACATAGCAGTGAACAAACTGCCTAGTTGTGAGCCTCCCCAAAGCAGGTTCTGCTCAGAAAATCAATAATCCAATCTGGTGTCTCCCCCAGTCTCAGGGTGACCTAGTTTAGAGAGCAGTCTTACCAGCCACCACCTTTTCTATGGAGGCGAGAGCCACGTCATGATCGCCAAGGAGGACGGGGTCAGCGTTGTCCTGGAAACATAAACAGAGGGTCAGGCTGCCCTTCATGCCATGCCATGACATCATCACAAGATTACAACAGTAAATAAGTGCAAATACAGGATTAGAATAGACAGCAGCACTACAGATAATAAGTCCAAAGGTAACTGGACTTGGCTACTATACAAGTGAATGACAAATGGCTGTCCCCATTCAGTACTAATCAATATTAACAATTAAATAGAAAAGGGGGCAATTGAGATACAGTGTACACGCTATTTTCCACCGATAACTGTTGTCGTGGAGATGAGCAACACCATCTGCCCTTGAGCCTGTCTGCAGCAAACCTTGCTCAGTCAGACCATTATGATTTTTTACGGGGAGCTTTATCCCCGAGCTCCCGGGTCACAGCGGGTGGCGAGCCTGGCGCTTACATCGGGCTTCGGGCAGTCCTGAGGCACGAAGGCCACGCGGAAGTGGGTGCAGAAAAGCGTGCCCGCCAACCAGCCGCCCCCCTCCCTGGCAGAGAGCTTCTTTCGCACCAACACCGCCCTCTGGAGGACACACTCGCCTGGGGGAGAGAGGGGCAGAACAGCGCATGTTTCAGGCTCAGCATCTTCTAGAGTCTTTCGGGTTCTTATCCAGCCCAGTGTAATTGAGCTACATAACTACTAAATTGAATTCAAATCCCTATGTGACCAAACCATGTGATTTGGGTAAATGGATAAAATATACCTAAACAGGGCACACACGTAAATAAAAAAAGAATCACTTAGGTTTTGGCACTTCTCAGGGATGTGCCAGCTATCTGAAAAAAGGCTGTACATGGATAAAATAAAATCATATTTTGTTGTTGCTGAGAATGACATTTTTCAGAAATACAATATATTTGTAAAAAACTGGAGGCACGATTACGACACAAAACTGTGGTGAAACTCTAGACTGGAGTCTGGTTTGCATTCCACCACGGCATAGGTTTTAAACGTGTTACTAGACATGTAAAGTCAACTCATCAGTTTAAAACCCTCATCTGTTGCTAATAAGATTGCAGCAAGGTCATCAGGAAGCAGGAACTGGGGGATTGGACCTATCCATCTCCAGAATACAAATGTACAAATGGTGACCAGCCGCTCCAGAGCTGACTAACAACAAATAACAAATGGCATCAGACTGATTTAAATCATTTCCATGTATTCCGTGTTAATTTCCATCTTAATTTCTGAGAATCAGCATTGCGCATGTGTGCCTTGTTGGTGATGTAACTTGTACATCTGAAATGCAGATTGCGGACACTCAGACATATAAAAAATATATATGAAATGAATTAATTCATTTTAGATATAAACTGAAAACACATGCTAGCTTTCCTGTAGGAGCTGAAAAAGTAAATTAAAATGAGTGTTAAATAGTATATATAGCAAAGGTCAGCTAGCAACGCTCCCAAATCCTTGCCCCCTCCCATACAAACACCCACCCTTTCTGTTGGAGGGCCAAACATTTGCAATGGAGTCCTGCAGCCAAACAAAGACTTTTCCAGCAAGGCCCTGTTTCCATGGAAACAGAGTCCGGAGCAAGACTGAGGGGACAGAAAGGCCTTTTTGTGCCTTTAAAAATCATTGTTCCTGCTCGAGCAGCCACAGAGAGAGAGAGAGAGAGAGTGAGAGAGAAAGAGACAGCGAGACAGAGAGATAAATATATTTTACACGCTCAGAGAAAAAAATGACATAAAAATGAGGGAAGGCTGCATTCCTTCAAATGTAGGAAAAACAACATCTGTCATCCATGTGTGGTGCTGCTGATGGTTGATGTGTACAGAGAGGAGCAGATGTGGAGTCCCTTCCTCTAACCAGCATTCATTTTAAACTGGCCTGCCGAGGACCATGAAGAGCAAGGTCACCATCTTTAAAAATGTGTGTTGGTGGGTGCCTTTAAAGCTGCTGTTAAATCACACCATTGTGGGCTGTTAAACTGTGGCACTGTGGGACATTTTTGAAAGACAAACCACAAGAGGAGGAAAAAATCAAGGACATAAATCACGCCAGTTGTTTATTAATCCAACCTACCAATCAACAATCAATTTGAGCCAGAAAGCTAGAGGGTGTGATCAAAGTCAATGCGGTCAGTGCAGAATGGCCAATTGTACCGACACTGACTCACACCAGGGGCTGGCATCACCGCTACAATGGGGCACATTCTAAACAAGCAAGCCCCGTCGCCTGCGTTCCCTTGTTCTTGCCGAACAAACAGGCTCTGATTGTCTGAAGTGCTTGTTTAATGTGTCACAAGGGTGCTGTAGAGCTTAAAATTCTTCGGTCATCATGGGACGCAGATGTTGTCGGAGGCACAGGAAGTGGAAAGCGAGGGGAGGGGAAACAAGTGGCTAGAGTGTTAGCCCTCAGCATTCAAAGCCCTAGAGAGCCAGGGGTCTATGCTCTGACTTAGGTTCCACTCAACCAGACCTGACTTCCAGCAGAGCCCTACAAGAGGCTACTGAGGCAAGCTGCCCTGTGTTTATTAACCTACACCTACAAGGACAAAAACACTAGAACTGAATCCACTCATGTTCCATGGTAAGTAATTGATTGCATCACGTGACTTGTATTCTGAAGCACAATAAATGGTGTTGATGAGGCATGATTACCCCTGTGCGTTATCAGGTCTGTATATGGACACTGGGGCACTCTTAGCAACGTGACGTGTCTTAGCCAACATGCCGATCAAACAGGACCACCCTCTCACAGCGCCGTAGTCAATGGCATTCACACTGCACAGCCATTCAGTATCCAGTCAAATGCAACACAGGTGTACAAACACAGGCACATGCAGTCTAAGCAACACTTCTGGCTTACAGCCCTGGGAATGAAATGCAGCGTTGGGGGCACGTAGGCACTGCTACCGGGTGGGTTCATGTCAAGGGCACTCACCCAGGGACAAGGCACTGTAATGTCCTGAATGAAACACACACTGTACTAGCTTAATGATAGCCTTGTGTAAGCTACTGGTGGTGAATTGTCCCACCTGTGCAAACGGATGGACAGGACACCTGTTCGGCAAATAAATAGGGTAATGGCGCTTGGCTGAACTGCGCTGTGTGAGAGCCAGTAGAGCCTGCTGAGAGCTGTAAAAAAACAGCAAGACCACTCAATATGACAGCAGTCCAGCCACAGCAGCCAAAATATATACATTTTTCACAATGGCTTTTGGTTTTGACAGATATTTTTGTCCGATGCTGGGTGGGCTTTGTATGACTGCAAACGGGACCATTTATTTTCAGGGGGGCTTACATGTGTTAAGAAACTGTCTAAACCACACAAAAAATAAATTCTAAACACAGCCATTAAGCACCATACAGTGGTGATATTTTTTTTTTTTAAAAGGAAGCCAAATCCGTTGAGAATTCTTTTCATATTAATAATGTCTGTGAAAGTAAAAACATCTCAAACTGATTTGTATTCATATTTGCTGACAGAATGGAGTTGTTCCTGCATCTAATTAATCTCTTACGCTTCAGTCACTTCAGGAAGTCCGGCCACTTCCATCAGATGCTGCTGTTGTATTTGTGTGCACGCATGTGTGTGTGTGTGTGTGTGTAATGTGTCTATCACTGGCGTGGTCCTCGCCGGTTACAAAGAGGGGGTGGAACACAGTTCTTTTTCTTAAAGCTGTTTCCTTCATTCAGCCCCTTATGTGCATTATTTAAAAAATACATTTGCGAGTTATTAAATACAGCCATTGTAGGCCTGACTGGTATAAAAAAAAACAGCTCCAGTCAAACAAGAGCTCTTCAAACAGAAACCATAAAAGCGCTTTCCATATTTATGTTTTTATTGCCCAGTGTGACATGGGCTTTAAAGCCGGGGAGCATTCTGGGGCTCGGGGGAGGAGCGGAGCGACGGCAGACGCGGAGGAGAGCGCTGGGAGGAAGAGAAAAAGACATGCTGTTCCCAGAGTGGCCCGTAGAGGAAACCAGGAAGTGAACCCAGGTTTCGAAGGGCCCCGTGACCGGGCCGTACGGCTAAGGACGGGCTGACAGCTTTTGGGGAGGGGAGGGTGGAGGAGAGCAAACGGGTAACAGTGAGAGAGCGGACGGGAGGGGGAAACGGCACGCCGAGAAAAGAACGCGAGAGGACAAAGAGAGGGAGGGAGAGAAAAGGAGAAGTCCCGCAGAGGTGCTACTGCACAGCGGCGTGTTGACGTGAGAAGTTAAAGATTAGCTTGGCCTCGGCGAGCCCCTGGCTGGCCAACATTCCTCAGGAAAGCTCCTGGAATAGCGTAGCGCTGACACAGACGTTATGACAGGGGGCAGGGGCCCGTGCCACACGCAAGAGCACACTGAGACATTGTTCTCATGCATCACACACACAGGGCCAGCAGTGTGCTGGACCGCTTAGGGAGCTCCATGTGTTACTGCTCCAAATCCCAAGAGAAACATTACTGCTCTACCTTATACTCAGCCTGAATTGTCAAATTGTCAAAGGATAATTGCACATGAATGTAAGCCGGCCTGGATAAGTGTCACTGTTCCACACAAAGTAGCGCTGGTTACATCACAGAGTCAAACACACTAAACTGTCTGATCGTGTGTGTGCCAATATTATCGAGATGTAATGATCTGTAATGTTGAAAATCTCAGATGAAATTTTAAAACAGACTCCCATGAGCATGCTTATCAACACTTAACATTAAAGCTTCATATGGTCCATTACTAATTTAGCGCAGATGAAAATACGTGGGCTGCATTTAAAACAACCGGCAACCGCTGGTTCTACTGTGCCCGCTCAAAGCAGACCTTCCTGAAAAGTAGAAGAGCCAGCAACTCTTACAGTATCTGCTACTGCGCAGTCACATATAAATATATCACATAGAAATACATGATAAGCAACTGCACAACCTGCCATTGAACAGCTACATATGAAGTACAGTAAATATGTCTGGTACTGCTGAGTGTTATATTGAGCGTATGCACCCACCCCTGTCCCGTTGCACTACATTGAGTGTAGCATTCTGCATTCAGTTGTTAGCTTAGCACTCACCTGGTAAACAGTGCAGACCAAACATGTCTCTTCCTCGTGTGTGAAGCCCACTGTGACTCAGCATCCTCTCCTAAAGGACAGGAGAGACAGAAACAGACAGACAGGAGTGCCTATTTAGAGTTGTCCCTCGGTGTCCAGATTCTAAAGGCTTTCTTCAATAAGAAGAAAAACATTCATGTTTTTCCCCAGATGCTAAATCAGGTATAAATAAAACATATCACCATCTGGAATGAACACAGTGCAGTGGACTCAAATGCAGGTTGAGGTTTAATAACATCTCCTTGAACTCAGGTGGTAGTTTAGCAGGTTACATAAAAAGCAAATGTATTCAATAAATCACTCTATTCCCAGAATGCATGGTCCTACACACCAGGTTCAGTTGGGGACCTAATATAATGATTAATGACCGCCTGGTCCACATCACACCCTTCCCAGTAAAACTCAGTTTCCCAAGATTCCCCAGTTCCCATCATCCAGCCAATCACTGATTGCTCCATCATAAAACTATTTCCGCATTTTTTGTTTGGTAAATACTATTTTTATGGTCTCTGGGCTGGTGAGAACCAGTTATAAAACCCCTCCCATTTCTTTCAGTGGCCCTGTAATCCAATCCCACAAAAGTTGTTATTCTCAGACCAATGGCTCACACATGTGGGCCCACTTATGCACAGATCCTCCGACCGCATTTCTTTTACGGTGGAAAAAAAAAATAGATGCGAGCAGAAACAGTTCCAAGCCTTTCCTGCAATCTGGGCCTGGTTCCGCCATCCAGACTTCTGGCACCGAAAGCTAAAAACAACCCAGCAACAAACGAACTAGTGCCACCAAGAACCTTAATCACATTTCAGATTGATATGAACAGCTTAAAAATGCACGAGCGCACAGATACAGCAGTTGTTCTCCAGTTGAACGGCAGTCAGGCTAGGGGCAGGGCAACAGGCTATGTCTAGATCAACAATCGTGGCAAATAATTTCCAACACTGATGCTGGAAAAGTGACTGCTTCTGAAGTGATCTGGAACACAGGAAACCTGAGCACCGGCAGCTGAACGTATAGCCGCAACACAAGAAGACCAAACAGAGATATGAATCATTGTTTTGTCTGAATTCATAATCAGGAATGTATTCATGTCACTCCGGTATTAAGCGTGCAGTGAATGAAAAAAGTAAGAAGTTTTTGATGTTCTGCTATTCTATACTTTTGGTTATCCCTCGATGAAATAAAAATCTTGAAGTTTACAGCCCCATTAAAACAAACTCTTGTGGTTTCAAATTAATCCAGAAATGAAATACAGGTTTGTTCTTGCTCTACTAACCTCCAACACGACTAACTCCTTTGTGCAGAGCAGCTTTTATACATTTTCTGGGTGACAAAGAGAACAGATTCATTCAGGCCTGTCTTGCCTTCTTTGTGTAACTGACACATCCAGTCATTTCAGCAGACCCAGACACTTGTGAAGCTGTGACCGAATGAAGTATGTCATGAACAACTATTGCAAGATATTCACTATGGCACACATAGGGAAAACAAACAGCAAGCAAACTCTATGGTACATTGGTCAAGGCAAATTAACCTTTCCAAGCAATTAAACATTTTCAAGAGGATGTTATTATAACAGGCTGTAATAATAAATATTGAAATTATCATGCATGTAGTAAGATGAATATCAAAATAAAAGGGTGTAACATTGGGTGTGACATTGTTGCTTACTGGTTTGACTTCCAGCTATGCAATGGCTATCTACATATCTACATGATACTTCACCCATTACAGCTTTCAGCCTTAATTTATAATGGATATTATTACACTGCATAAAACTAAATGTTGGTCCAAGTATGGCTTCTAGTACCAAGCCATTCTTATGACATTTTTTAAATGTTTTTTAGTTAATGGCACTGATCTAAGGAGATCTGCTGGACCCCAGCTTAACCTATGGGACTACAGCAATAGAAGCACATAGCCACTCTTAAATGCTCATCAAGCGTGAGAATCTAGATTCTGCCAGAGTCTCATCAGCCTATTTCAGCTTATTGATTTTCCATGCCAGTATTCTCGTTTGTCACAAAAATGCCAGCAAGATAAAATGCCGGTGTCAGTGAGAGAGAAAAACAAGAGATTAGAAAAGCACACCACAGTATGAGCCCAGTGTGCCACCCAGACATTTAACCCACAATTCCATTGGCCAGAGTCCCACAGCCAAATCATAGGCCTACTCAGCAAACGTTAGGAAGAGAGAGACGTTTCTTCCTCCCATAAACTCAAACCGTGCTGTTCAGCAGTGCCCCGGACATACAGATTTTAGCATCCAGGCCTTACGACATGAGTTTGGCAAAGAAATCACAGACAGACTTAGAGCTGTTCCCCGAATTCCTTCTGGTGTGTGTGCTGGTCTGAGGCAGATTCGGTGGCCAGGGAGCAGGCGATATCTGTTTTCTCCATTTCACTGTCATAAAGCTGCGCCTTATTTCCACTTAAAGATGAATCATCCCCTGGCCTAGACCTTCGAGAGGGAGTGAGGAAGACTGCGGAAATGTGACAAGAAATCAGAAGGAATGCGACCCAGAACGCGCATGCCTTGCAGGCTGGAGCCCCCCCCTCCCCCCAAACAACAACATGGAATAATCATATTTCCACAGGAACAGTATTTCCACAGAAAGCCAGACTAATTGCTGGGGTCATACCAAGATATCCTGGGGAGGGTTATTGTTCCGCTGCATTTACTTGACTTAACCTCCGCCCAAGGCCTAAGGATAGCAGAGATCTAGACAAAAAAGCAGCCTTCTCTTCTGAAAGGCAGGCTACTGTAAAACAGCACAAGGTGTTTGATTTCAGCTCTGAAGTAAGGCTGTTTTTGATGTTCGAAGCGTTTCCATTGTTTTCTCCATGAGTAGTGATGTGCTCCGAAACCAAATCCCAGCTGTCGTGACTGGAATACTTGTTGCACTCCAGACTCCTTTCACTGCGGACACGCGCACCACTATACTGGGTCAGTTCCTGTCCAGACCTAAACCACACAAATCATAAGCATCTCCAAGCCTGGTCTTTAGTCTTTTCTGATGGTTCAAAAGTATCCACAGTTCCTTGTATAAGCAGCATTGCTCCTGTATCCTGTATTACTGCCTTTGGGAATTGCTGGGATAGGCAAACCCTGTTCCTGTAAGCCTTCAGGGACCTTCTGCTTTGTTTTACTTAAAGGCCCAGTAAACACATTCAGTAAACCACTGGGACTGGGACAATCCCAAACTGGCCCAACTGTTCTGAATTAAACACAGTAATGAGAGAGCTACAGAAAAAAATATATATATTATTAGGCAAAAGCTATTTGAGTCCACCAAGAAATGTGCTTTGTGATTTAATGATGCACTATTACCATCGCAGTTTGAGGTTTTGTGTCAGGGAAGGGAGGGCCTGCGCATAAACAGACTCAAGGAGAACGAGGGGAACAGCACAGCAGTAAATATAAAATGGACAAAAAAGTGTGAGAGAACAGAGACGTGGATGAGGGGAGTAAGGAACAAGGGCGGAGCACAGAAAGGACGATCAAGGCAAGAGAGTGGAGGAGAAAGCGGCAAGCAAAGACCTAAGGAGAGTTCAGCAAGCGTGTGGAGAGGGAAGAGTACACATGTGGCAAGCCCCCATGTGGAGAGATGAGCGGAGGAAAGAAGTGAGAGAAAGAAGGGTAGAGATGAAACTGGTGTGATAGATACATAAAGAGAGCATCGGAGAGAAACAGAGAGAAAGAGAGAGAGAGAGAGAGACAGAGAAGGGGGAACCTCCAAAGGAACGGCGGGAAATGTTTCCTGGAGGAGAGTGGCTGAGGCTCACTGTACTTTCCATTGCTCATGGCTTCCCCGTGGCAGTGTGGCCAGACTGCAGCCTGTGCCCCCTCAGAGCACGTACCACCCCCCTCCCTCTCCTAACGAGGCTGGGGAGCGAGCGCAGGCCAGCGGCCCGCGACTGTCAGCTCACACTCTCCCTGCTGTCCGTCAACAAAGGGACGGATTTCACTAAAGCGGACCACAATGTTGATATTAATAAATTCACCTACTGTAGCGTCAGCTTTAGCAGACACAGCTGCTGGTCGGCATGCAGTATTTCGTTTGTCCGCCTATCTGTCTGAGACGGGCCTTCATGCACCGCTAAAAATGTAAACAGTCGAAAGGAGGCCGGCATTCTAAAAATATGCACGCTTTGAAGGCTTCTCCCTCGAGTCGCACTGCTTCTGAAATAAAGTCATGAATTTTAAATAGAATGTGCTGCATTCTTCGGGCCTCAGAAGAACACAGAAAGCCACCACAACCTTGCATACATTTCCATAAAAATACAACGGAAAGAAAGGATCCGCGCATTAGCAGCACCAAACAAAATGTACGTTAAAATTACACAGATGTGCAATGTAGCTCAGACATAAATATTCCTCCACAAAATACTGGAAAATGAAAAAATCCAAGAGAAAATACGAGGATGGTGCCAAACAATAGAGCAACACACTGAATCAAATAACATGTCAATTCAGAGAGTCCACAGAGAAAAACCCATTCAAAATTAATTAGGACTTTCCATCCGGGAGTGACAGGAGCAGGGAATTCTGGGTAAGTGAATAAACATGTGGAGCAACTCCCATGCTGCATCACAACTGTTTAATGTGAAAATTAAACCTCACCCCTCCATATAGGCTACCACATAAAGCTTTGTGTCATCCCCATAAGAACCAGCTTCCTGAGTTTATCACTACAGAAGAGCTTGCTGCCTTTTTAATTCATCAACAGAACTAATATAGACTCTTAAAGAATAGAGATTTATACTTTATATTATAATAACTTAAATCTAAGAATAAACCAATTTAACTACTGCCTGTTATTGGTTATTATAACATTATTTATGAATGACTTGTTACTTATTTAGAACCATTCTTAGAACGTAAATATATTTATCAGATAAATGATGACCTCCTGTACTTTTCATTTGGTCACTAATCAGTGAAGTGTCCCACATCCCAGCCTCTTAAAATAAACAACTTGATATGCAATGAAAGTGAATCGCTTTCCTCACAGATCAATGCTGCACTTATATGGACTGAGAGCAAAGCGTGGCCGGTCTTACACTAAGGACAACCGCACGTTGGATTTGGTGACACTTAAAAGGCCAGGCCTTTACACTGGGTCCCATTCAGACGCCCTGTTTGACCTGCGTGTGTGAGTGTAGTGACTGGCTAACGTCTTCACTTCTGAACAATGTCTGTTTGTACTTTCTGCAGTTCATGCCACCACACTCATTACACATTATACATTTCTGTCTACACATTCAGACTCCAGCTATGCTCCAGTTATTCAGTTACGTGCCAGTGTTCAGACTGTAATTATCAGCCTTTTTTGAGAACTGTAAGAAGGGACTCTTTTGGTGGACAGCTTTGGCCATTCATTTGATGCATGAACTCAATTAAAAAATGAGTTCACATTTGGAGCTTAAATGCTATTATTCTCCTTCTTATTAAATATCTGCATTTAATACATACCAAGTGTGGATAAAAATATGAGAAAATAACACCCTGTGAAAGTGTTTGGCCAAGCATTCCATAAATCAGTCTTGTGAGGGCCATCATATATGTCTTTGAGACTTCCTCTTAAATTACAACATTCTCTGGAGTTCACTTTCAAATATTTAACGACTTTTTCCTAGAAAATTTAAATGTATTTAAACTGGTTTCTATTTCACATGCTTAGATAGTAGATTACCGTTTCAAGTCAAACCACTGATCTTCATTCCTCGCCCACTCGTGCCCTTAAACCTGAGTAAACTCATAAATCTAAAGTTTCAGAGAGCTTAACAGGGGAGAAAAGGCAAGCAATAAACCTCAAACAAGCATGCAAGGAAAGGTGTGTGAGTGTGAAATTGGTCCTTAATGCGTGAGCCACAGGTGATGGCTGAGACTTAAGGTCTCTGGAGAACCGCACACCTAAAAGGACACAGCTATGCGAGCGGTGTCCAGGAGGACAGAATAACCCGTTCAGGGCAGTGTCGTGGTGGGAGGCATCCAGCTGTGAAGGCCCAACTGCAAGGAAGCAGAGGAAAAGGATATTTTTCGCATCCAGTCAGATGCATGGCCTGCATGTTTTTGTAGTTCAAGACTGTGGCCTTGGCCCCTTGGGACCGGGTGTGTATCCATGGCACATTTACTGCTTTTCACCCGCTTTTTAAAATCTGCCCGCATAATCCCCCAATGCAAGGAAGTCTCCATAGCTGCACTCGGGCATTTCAGCTTGCGGGGACCTCTCTATACAGCTGCCCATGGTACCTTTCTGCAAACTAAGCAACCACGCTCTCCCAGAATATCTTTAGAAGGCCCTTCCTCCAAACCCACAGCTCACAATATGTAGCCTAATGCACATTGTTTCCTCAAACTATCTACTGTACCATTCCTTACATCTCAATATTATATCTTGCTCAGGATGTAAAAAGAAAAGAGGGCCACCAGGATCAAATGTAGCCTATTCCCTATACTTTTTATCTCTATGTCTATTTTCTACCCTTGATTAGTTCTTCCACAACATGCATAACCTTTATACTGTGCAATATGGAGAAAACTGCACTCAGCTTGGAAATCTGGTCATTTAGACAAATGAAAACAAAAAATGTGTACAAAATATACACTGAACATAAATATGATAAATATTATCAGCTGGTCTTTGGTATTCCCCACCTGGGTGGCAAAGCATATAACAGGCCTTTAAATTTACTGAAACATAAAACTGAAAAGAGTTATTTTTATTTTGTATAAAAGCTTAGCAATTTAATAACTATATTCCTTAACAAAGGAGAAATGGGGTCTATATATTCTGAATACTACAGTTTAAGAACATATTGCTTGAGTCTTATAATTAATTTTAATGAATATTTATGAAAAACACACACAGGCGTGTACAAGGGTGTGCAGAGTTGTTTGAACCATGACCATGCAATTTAGACAAAGAAACTAAAAGGATCCTGCTTCACTGGAACGCACACAATGCAAACAATGCACAAAATATACTTTAAAACCATGTATTAAATAAGTATGTAAACATTTCTTGGAATCCAATGCAAGCTGCAGTTACTTAAGTTGAGAAAAAAATCTTTCTAGTGTGCTGCTATTTTGGGTGTATTCAGAATCTTCTTCCCGAGTAAATAATGAAATCCTCTGCAGATGTTACTGCCTCCTACGGTAAAGTATGAAGACTTGTGTCACTGAGTAACATCTGGCCAGATGTTCAGCAGCAAGCTGCTGTTATTTATTAACATTGTTTGGATGGTTCTCCTGCACACAAATGTTAGTCTGTCTGTGAGGCTGTCCTTTGGACAAATGTTGAGGGCGTAACTGCATTCTATATGATTTGCATTTTAAAACCAAATCTTAGAGAAACCATAATATCTTCTTTTCTGCAACCAATCTGCATATACAAAAGTTAATCTTAATATTATTTGATTCCATGCCGAGCAACTGGAACTAACTAAGCAGGTGGTTTTGTTTTCTTTTCCACCTAGGAGTTGCTGCAGACTTTGAAGGCCTATTTACACATCAGTAGTACCATAAACATCCAGAGGGAAAGTTAACCAGTCAGGTAACGGGGCTCTGTTATTATCTGTAATTATTGTGGGCTGGATGAGCTAGTTGTTTTGTGGTCTGTTTAGATGCTTTTACGTGCATGTACTCCCAAAATATATTTCCATCTTACAGACATTGCACATATCTTGTGGTTCACCTTAGGTGAGACTGCATACTTAGCATTAATCTTGGCCCTAATTATCCTTAAAAAAACTGCACAACAGTTGTGTGCAACAAAAACACAGCAACAACATCAGCAGGCTAACTGTCATCTGCTTTCATGTCTTTAGGCTAATACCTAGGTGCCTTAATACTAAGCACATTTGTTGTGGCAATGTTTCTCCTATGAGCTGGTATGGAGCTGGTCTTGTAACCTAAATTTCACAGGGTCGATTCCCAGGTAGGACACTGCCCTTGTATCCTTGAGGAAGGTACTTAACCTGCATTGTTTCAGTATAGGCTATATCTGGCTGTATAAATGGATGCAATGTAAATGCTATGTAAAAAGTTGTGTAAGTCACTCTGGATAATAGCAACTGCTAAATGCCTGTAATCTATGAGTATACCTAAGTGGTGTCCTGCCTTATTTACAAAATCATCCTACTTTACTGGATTTTATATGAAGCCATATCTAAGCATAAATAGTGCATGGCACAAAATAGGCCTTGTGAATTCCAGAAGAAAATCATGTTTCATATGAAGCAAGTTACGTTATTTAATATGAACTGTCCAGTAAAACCTGAAACCAATAGCCTAAATGTTGTACTATAAACCTAAAACTAATGTTAAAATATGTAGTGCAGTTATTTCTCACTCATTTTGCCCTATATTACGCATTAGTATGAGACATTGAGTAAGAAGCACTGAACAGGGGATTACCTCCTACATTCCAAATTCTATTTCTTGGTCGCACCCTATTAATTCAATGTGCTATTTTAAAACTAGTGGTCTATGTGACCCATTGCCTTAAAACAAAAAAAAAAACACTTTGAATTTTCATCTGACTACTGTTGCCATGGCAACGCCCAGATGTTGTGCACATCATGCCTGTCCCACACTCATGACTAATGACTGAGGATATAGTCAGAAGCATCTGCTACCGTTCTCCCTGTGGCCCCTTTACCATGGAAACCAAGTTGAGCTGAAAAAGGAGCATGTACTGACCAGCCAAAACGAGCAATACCACAAAACGGTCTAGTTACATCTCTCACGTGCTCTTCCTTCTTCTCCCTTTCATATATACAAATATATATGAACCCCAGGTTGAAGTTATAAAACTGTTCAAAATAAACCCCTGAAAACAATGAAGCTTTGCATGTTCAGACGTCTTAAAAATAATTATTTTAAGATGATGCTACACTGGAGCCACCCTATTTTTTCCCCCTCCATTATACATTTCTTCAGAAGGATTTTCGTCTTTACGTTTTTCGTCCAATATTGTTCTTACTAGTGCCTTACAGCTGCTACTGATATCTGCCTTATAACTCACCAGTGTGGTCACTTAAGGAATAAGGCATAGCCTACAGTTAACGTTACTAGCTCATCCAATCACAGTGATGCTAGACTAATACATAGTCAAACTATCTTTCATAATTATTTAATGCTACAATGGGAGGAGAAAGCTCCCTCAAAACTCATAACACTTTTTATTCCCCCTCCCCCATTTTCTCCCCAATTTCTACTCATACACAGCCACACTCATGCTGCAATCTCCACAGGCCATGTGGGGAGTGTAGAAAAGCGCATATTCTCCTCCAAACATGTGATGTTGCCAGCTGTGTTTGTTCACAAGCAAGCCCACGAGCCAAGCTTGCACAGATATTATCGGAGGGAAACACTGCACGTGTAGCTTTAGCAAGCAAACCCCAGGAGCCCAATCCACCAGAGAGGACCACTGTTAAAGGATGAGATTTGGATCCCGGCTGGCTTAACCCCCCTAACCCTAGGCGATGCTACCACCAATTAGGCTAGGCATCGTCCTGCAGAGGCCACAAATGGGACTGGTACAGTCTGAAGTCAATCCAGAACAGCGGGGCCTATCCATGCACTAGACCTGGGCTTAGCGGGATAACTACTCAGAAGCCCCCAAAATAATGCCATTTTAAATTAGGAATCAAATGTAACATTTCTAATCTACACAACCACACATTAAAAAACTTCAAACGTGTGGAAAGACATGAAAAGGAAATTTTCAAGTAACTGAATATCCCCCATGAGCACGTTGAATTCAAATATTAAGAAGTACTACTACTGTGGAGCAAACTTAGATTATAAAACAGCTTTACAGTAACTGAAAGGCTGGGATGGGGGGAATGTCCACAAGTCAACAATATCCCCGTAATTAACTAGTTACACTATTAATAGCGAATATTGAACTAATTATGTATGTGCCTCCTTAGATCAACACTGGGTGTGTTTTTTTTTTTTCAACAAGACTATAGAGATAATGATATAACACATATTGCCTATATTTTATGCATGTGTATTTGGTCATATTGTTGAATGGATAACTAAATTAACGACACAAATTAACTGATTATGCGTCAGTGGAAATACGGTAGCAGCTAAAGAACACACTAATTGGGCAATACATTCATAAAACGATCCCAGCTAAAACCCCGAAATAAATAACCCCGTTCTTATTGTAAACTGTACAGCTAAGCCTTTATAACCGTGGTATCCGTTAATTCTCAAGGCACTCGTAGGCTCCGAACATTTAGGAGTGGGGTAATAAATGCTGATAGTCTACAGTTTACTTTTCCAGCGAGCACAATACAGAACCACATGTCATACAGTTAGTCACTGTGAGAACAGACTGTGCTTGCCTAGACTGTGGGAATTGCGCCACGCTTAAAAAAATAAAGATTTTAAAAAGGCTAGTATGCCACTAGAACCATTGTTCGTATGTTTATAACTTGCATAAACAAATCACTAAACCGTCTAGAATTTATACAGCCCATTTTCACAAGTAAATTAAAACAAAACTTCTTGCTTTCGGTACCTGTTGGCAATAGGAACGGTGTATTTTATTCAAGCACTGCTACGTGCCTTTTACTTAAACGGATTCATAAACGACATTGTTATATGTCTATACCTGTTATACCTTTTTAGAGAACAGAACTCACTCAATTTAATTTCACACCGTTAATAGACAATAAAACCATCTGCTAAATCTTCGGTGTATTAAAGTTAATCTATGTTGAAAACCAGAGGAAAAGTTGCGTAAAGATGCATTGCCAATACCTTCATATCTGGGACGATCTGCCTGACTTTGAAGGTAGTCTTGGATCCCGTTAACATTTTGACGTCTCCTGGTTCAGCTCTCTAAAAGACGCGATACAGTACAAAATCGAACCAAGCCACCAACACTCGAATAACAACTAAGTTGGGGGCGACAGTGTCATTAGGAACCGTTCAGGAACATGGTTTTGATCCGCTCCATTTTGGACAAGGACACATTGAAAACGAATGCTTTTCTTTTCAAAGACCAGCTGCATCACTGATGCGAGTCGAGGTGTTCTCCATAGCTCAAAGATCCAACTAGTTCGAACCGTCGTACTGCTCTCACAAAAGAAACCATCCTTGTCTGAACGCGATGCAGTTTTATTCCTTCCTTACGTCACATATCTCGATGCCACGGGTGAAACCAAGAGCAGTCTCACACTTGTCACTCAAGTCAAAACAGGATGGAACAAAAAAGCTGACTGCAAGGTGAGAAGTAACACCTTGACTAGTCCTCGTCTATCGTTCGATTTCTTTATCTCCTCGCCATAGTGAAAATGACACTGTTTCTACACAGTGTAAAAGAGAGAGGGGGAGGTCGCGGTTCCGTTTCTTAAAGGGGCAGTATGGCTTTCTTAGAAGTACATAAATTAACACGGGATTCTTGTTTTCAAGGGTTATTTCTTTTTTTTTCTTTTTAGAACATCAATAATATACATATTTCTTTTCGGATTGTGGGATACATAGTCAAAATTACATTAGTTTATTTATATTTCCAGATATGAAATAGACTATCATCACAAATAAGTAAATTAACCATATATTACTCACTACGTTTCTCTCAAATTATATTTTAGTCCTAAAATATTTAAATGTATAAAATTCATGCCTACTTTATCCAAACAAAATCATTAAGTTTATAGTCAATAAAAATACTTAAAGCCATTGAATCTAAACAATGTAATCAAGAACAGAGAAGCTGGTTGTTGGAACAGTGCCTCTGTGATGAGTCGATAGATTTGCAATCCAATTTGCCTCAAATTGGGCAGACTACTGTGAAATATTATTTTAAATGCCAACAGTTTTGTTGAAATGGAGACCCTACAATTTAACTAAGCTTTACCTATGGCATAAACTAACAGTGAAACAGGTGAAGAGTACCACTTAGTCAACTAAAGTCCTTTATCACTTTCATTTTCTAGCGTCAGCAAAAGGAATGCAAGTCTTAAAAGAGGTTAAACCATCTTGGTAGTGAACTATTGCTTATATGAAGTTGTTACAATATTCCCATTCAGTTTAGTGACAATGTTGTAGTGTATGAACAAACTGAAACTTGCTAAAATGGCTTTTAGTGCACAGCAACATTGTGAAAATCAGTAATACTGTAGCAGCAGTTACAGGGAAGGTACAGAATGGCACACTAGTAAAATTATGTGCACTTCATTGCAGAATTGTTAGCCAAGTAGATCCATAAGCTTCTTAACATATCCAACGGCAATGTGTTGTGCACCATACATTCCATGTGCCATTTTTTCAGTTCTTTGGCTAAGTCTAATTATAAAAGTTAATAAAACAGCAACAGCTTAATGTATTTGTAGCTATCATTTACACTGTTGATCTTTGTGTATCATACTTCTGAATAATTCCTAAATTTTAAAAATGCAACATTTGTGCCCTGTGATATATTTTATGTATCCATTATCAACAATGTTGAACTAGAAGCAATACTTTTCCCCATTTGCCATTTCCTATGCAACCATCCAACCCACCTGAACCAACCTCAAATTACTAACATTTCCTCATACTCAAAGTCTAGGCCAGGACTCAAAGACAACATATTTTTCCCCATTATAGTCTTTGTTCTCCCTTCGGTAGGCATTAATGTGTCTGGTCCAAAGAGAAAGTAAGAAAACAAGAGTGGCGCGTAGTAGCCTTTGCTCCCAATTACACGAGCCAGCTACTTTATGTGTTAACCTTTAAAGGCCTTTTTGTTACATGAAATACCATTTAGAGTGACTGAGACAACACTAATATGAAGAGCTTATGCTATATAGCAGGCCCCCTTTCCCCCCCAAAACCTGACAAACTACTGGGACCCACATTCCTCAGTAAATTAAAGATGAATGCAAAGCAGTAGTTAAACTGGGCATGCTCAATGTCCAGATGGGCCACTGCCCTTGTATACTTGACTAAGGCCTTTAACCTACTGTACATGCCTCAGTAAGCATCCAGCAGAATAAAAAGGTAATATTGAATGTAAAAAAATAATAAAAAATCTAAACCACCCAAACATATCCAGATAAAGGAATCTGCTAAGTGCACAAATTATGGAATATTGATGCTTTTCACATTCTCAGTATCAAACAAAGCTTCAGTATGGATTGTCCTCCAGTTGTTTCCTCATAAATCAAAGGATAGCTTCAGAATATTCAAAACCCTGAAATGCTGTAAAGCTTGGGGACATTGGTCCTCTGAGCTGGTAAAATTGTTGACTGGTAAGACCCACTGTACCCATTAGTCTATCTACTAGTAAAATACAAGTAAAAATATGCTCAATATCAGAAGGGGACAAGATGGTGAAAAAGCAAATTTTTACAAAACATCAAAGGAAACCCCACAGAGAAGAAAGAAAACTCCAAAACTAAATATGAACCTACCATGGTCACAGATCATAGCTGAAACTTTGCTGGAATCTCAAATAAGAAGTTTACCACTGAAATTCAAGAAATTGCTTTGTACTCTGTGCCAAAGTTAATAGCTAAAAATAAGAACCCATTTTGAAGATCAGTTTGATGAGGTTACTTTGTCTTTGAAGCCCTGCTTGACGTTTAACATGCATATCCATTTTGGTTTGTAATGGAGAACCAAACAAATAAGCAAGCCACTAAATTCTGACAACATGCAGTCATTCATACTCTATGGCATTTAAACATTTATACTTCCTTTCCCCAATGCCCCAAGCAAGATGGAAATGACAGAAAGTACTTGGTTTGGATTTAAAACAATGCAGGGCAGTTCGAAAAGATACCACATGTGGTATTATAAGAAACCATGCCTTTACAAACAATTGCAGATTCGTGGCATTAAACAGGAAATGTCGTGGGGCTTAAATCTCTTACACCAGTAACAATAACACTTGCATCAGCAAAATGACATGTTCATAGTTCCTGGTTTTGAGTCTCAAATTGTAAATCCAACCACAGAAACTAAGTAAGGTGGGCAAATATCCTGAAAAAATTAGTTACAGGTAGTTAGTTTGTGGGGTGGCAGTGTAGTATAATGGGTAAGGAGCTGCTCATGTAACCTAAAGGCCACAGGTTCTATTCCCAGGTACAACACTGCTGTTGTACCCTTCAGCAAAGTACTTAACCTGCATTGCTTCCAATAACTGGCCCCTACCACAAGAAAACAATCACCACTGAATTACATTCTCATCACTTACATTAGTCTAAATAATTAGAGTTAAGTATGAAAGCCTGTCCTGTTAAATAGCGAATAAATCATGGAAGTAAAACATTACAACAACAGTTTAATTTAGAAATTGCCTTTTAAAAGAGTCCACCTGAAATCCATTCTTGCACTGATGGAGTGACTTCAACAGGTGCTTCTCTTCAGACTAGATCAGATCCAAAGAGCCGTGCAGTACAGACATCACAGAAGATGACAGGAGATTAATAGAAACTGCATTTTGGATTAAGAAATTGGACCGCAAAGCATGAGTCTCTGCAGATGTGTTGGCCAAAGCTCGTTCGCTGAATAAATGGATGAAAATGCAAGAATAGTATTTCTCAAAATGACCAAGGTCTAAATTAATATTTTTTTAAAGGAATGGAGATATTCAAGGATAAATAGGTACAGGTTTAAAATTTTCCACAGACTGAAAATTGATATTACATAAACATCAAGTTTTTTTGTTTTTTTTTGATAGACATACAGATCATAGCAAAATGGTTCCAGACGCTGGTGCTTACATCATCTGGAAAAATTCCCTCTCACCAACTGTAAACGGCAATAGAAAAGTTAGTTTGGACAGCGCACAAAAACACACCTATTGCCACAGGAATAGGCAAGTGAGCAATCAGACTTTTTCAACAGAATAGCAAACCAGAATGTTTTTGGAATAGTCAACATGAAATCTCTCATTTGGTTGAAAACTGCATATCATATAGCCAAGCTCCCCAAATTAAACAAGCTATTTGCACGCTACAACCTACAAAAAAATACCCAACAGTGTCTGCAAAAAGCACTTCTTCGTCATTCCCGACATGTACTTCATCTCGAATGGTTCCACTGTTTTAAAGGAATCAAATTATACAATCTCTTACACTGCATTTAGACTGATGAGAAAAAAATGATATATTGCTTCAATGCATTCCTCAAAGTTATAACTTAGTTTCAGACTGGTTTGCCAAAAAGACATTATGAGATTGAATGTTGTGTTCAAACATTGTTTAAATCCCTGGTCTTTGAGTTCCTGTGCTAGCATAGAGAGTACATGAATTAAAGCATAAAAACACCACAACAGTACTGAAAGAAAATGTGAATTTATTCAATGACGCAAAACACTTTGAGGGCATAAAACTAGGTGTTCTGTCCATCCAGATTGCATTGCCTCACAGCCTGAGATCATCTAACCTTAGAAAATGACACTAAATTGGGACAAAATGAACAGGGTTAGCCCAATTTGTTTAACTGATACAGCTAAAATAGCGACATATTTTGGTTAAAACTGGTTGCGTATGCCATTTCCATGCAAAAGTTTCAGTACAATGCAAACTAAAATATGCCATGTTAGGTTGTTCAATCAATGAGGTCCCTGTCTGACATGACCAAAGACCAAAATGTGCAAAACATAAATATTGGGTCAGCTATGTAGTATTAATAAAATCAAAGCAAACAAATCCCTAAAAAGGAGGAGATTTCCGTAAGAGCTTTGGTAGTCAAACATGTCCATACTTCACAATTGTAGTCAGTATGTAATAGTTCAACACCCCATCCCCCTCCCAAACAGGTCTGCTCAACCATGATCAACAAAGAACAATACAATGAAGACACAAATGAGCATCCTCATTTCCTTAAAATAAACATTCCAAACAGAAATTATTGAAAAAACCGACCATACATACACACTCAAGCAATTTCACCATGTCAGTTTGTTAATGAGCGACTTAGCTTGATCGCTAGAAACCCTACATGGGAGAGGCCATTTGTGGTCATGGCTGAAAGTCAGTGTCCACTCCCAGTGATTTCCAATTCAAACACCGGTCCAGGCTCCTCCCACAAACGCAGTCCTTTACGTCGTTGTTTGTGTCCTTAGTGTCCAACGATATACATTCTTATCAATCTTTAAAAACACTGTAAAACATTGTTGAATTTCTAAAAAAATAACTTGAGGATAACATTTGTACAACTTCTTTTTTGTTTAAATACAAAAAACCTGTTTGCAGTCTTGAAGTTAAAAGTACTGAACCCAATTTTTAAGCGCTCCATTCTTTGAGTAAATGGAATCTGTTGTTGCTGTTATTAACTGTAATTATAAAGTAGAGAGAAAATTCACACACACGCAAGAAAGGAATTAAAAAAACTAAGCAATCATCACACTTTTGAAGGGTTTTACCGTTTCAGTAGAAAGCCGACATTATACAGATATAATGTGTGCACATGTGAACACACACCCACGCACGCACGCGCGTGCACGCACGTGCACACACACACACACACACACACACAAATACTGTTTGGGATTTTAGTCTCCGATAATTATATATTTCTGTATCCAAAAACACAGAAGGTATGATTCTACCTCAGTTAAGCAGTATTTGTTACGTAACAGGAGAATATGGCCCAAAAATAAATTATTTATGTCAAACTGTGTTCCTCATGCTGCCTCCTAATACAAGCCTTCAAGACGAGAACATGTTTCCCTTCTATCCCTCCTGCTTAGAAGTATAAATTTAAATGGAATCTGTGACTTCATCCAAGACACATTCAACTAATTTTCCACCCATTAACAGGAGTGCATGACAGACATTGTTAAACACTGAAGAACAGTGCAAGAGTGCCACCTACTGGCACTATACTGGTGAACTTTATTGAAATGAGACTTTGACCTTTGCCCTCAGGCCCTCAGGAACCTGCAGTGAGGAGTAGCAGACTACCTGTGAGAATTCAGTCTAAATGTAGCTTTTTGCTACACAGCCCAAACTATGCATAATTGCTGATCATGCCAGGAACTGCACAAACCCATTTGAAAAGCTTACCTCAAGTTACCAATTGTAAGAAAGTACACATCCCCAAATACACTGTATTTAAACGCACTTGCTTTCCAATTAAGGATTTCTTTGGGTTTCAGAATCCATTTCTGTTGCTTTTAGAGCTACAGGCAACTTATTCAGCTTATTTGAATGGGTAAAACGGTAAATGTGTTGCAAATCGGACAGTAATATTTAGCCCGTTTGTTGAGATGTATTACAAGTACTTTACATCTGAACAGCCTTGGGTGCCTTCTTATCAAATAGATAAATTCAGGAAGGATAGTGATGAAGTCAATACTGATACTGCTGCAAGGAATCTGCTAGCACTACAATGAACAGAAAAAAAGGACAACTTGGGTAAAATCATTCTAGCGACACAACACTCGCTGTATACCAACCATAACATCCCCACACAGTGTGAAATTTAGTGCACATTTAAACAAAATGGCAAAAACCTGGTGAAACAGGGGGGCAGTGGGACAGAATTCCTTGCAGCAGTCAGAACAGAGCAGAGAGAGAGAGAGAGAGAGAGAGACTGAAAGACAGGGACAAGGTTAAAATGCTACCTAGTGGCACCCAAAGCCAAACAGACCCCCCCCCCTCCCTGTGGAGCCAGACTCTGCCCTGCTGGAAAAGGCCCAATAGCACAGAAGCAGCAGCACAGCCGTCTGGCAGACCCAAGGCCTACAGCTCTTAAGTGTCTGCCCCTTATAAAAGTGCTCAGTTTGTGCAGAAAGAGCTCTGGAGACTGCGGCCAGTTAGGGGAACCAAGACCTGCACTGGTCTAGACTGGGGGACATATTCACTGCACACTGTCACGTGCCTTCGATCTCCCATAACGATGTGTAACCCTTTAACTGGACGTGTTCTTACTCCAGTTATGCTAGACCAACACAGCCACCTCCAGGACCATCACATACCTAACACACGGCACCACCCTGAAGCACTCATTACATAATTGCTAATCGCTGAATATGCTCACCTTAAACAGGGACCGCGAGAACTGGATGCATAGAGGTCATTTTGGACATGCTGCAATCTTGCCAATGCAATAACCAGAATAGAACACTGCCGTCAAGATGGCTACTTTCTTTAAGGAGATTGCCGAATTCCACAGCCATGCAAAATAAATAACCGACCCATGATTATTAAAAAGCACTGGCGTAAGTTCAAGGTTCTCAAAGTACCCAGCAGTATTACACAGTGTGTGATTCAACATCCTTCTTATTTAGACATGGTTAAATAACATTCAGTCACCTGGACAGGAACTTTAAGACACACCCGTGTCCTACGAGACCGGTAGCACCAGCAGCCTGTCCTAATCGCACATCTTTCTCAAACTCGCCTTTAAAAAAAGGCCATCATAAGCACTTTCTGTCAAATTGCATAAAAGCCACATCTCTGTTAAAATACTGCTCATTTATCCACGCACACACACACACACACACACACAAAACCATGTGAAGAGCAAAATTGGATAGTTTGGGTTTGTCTGTCATAGGCAGTGCAGTCACTTGTTCCACACAAAACACCCGCAAGTAGCAGTCAGTTGTGCTCAAAAGGAAATTCTCCAGGGAATCGAGTGGGGACTCCTACTGTATTAAAATGCTCCACGGCTAGACACGCATGTGCTTTGAGTCACGCCAAAAGTGTGATGAGATTTATGTGCATGACTACACCGTTCTGTAACAAAAGGCACGCCTTAAACGATAATGAGCGCTGTGTGTTTGACATCAGTACCTGCGTGGTACTGAAAGGGTGCGTGTAATGCTCAACCTAGCGCTGTTGCATAGCTTTTCTGCTACAGAGAACGTTCCATTCCATAGCCTTTTTTAAACTTACATTCTGTGGCAGTAGGACAAAGCGCGTAACGACATGTACTGCTTTGTGAGTTTGGTTTGTTCGCAATAGGCTCCCCTTTCTGCTTTCACATGCCCATAAAGAATCATCACTCGCGTTCGTAGGGACGGACAGTGCAGGGGGAAACACAATAACCTGTGTGTTATGAAAGCCTATTTGAATATCATTAACCGATAAGACACAACCAAATATGCAGCTGGAACCTCAGCAGTGTCTGGCTGTTTGGGTGCATGTGCGTGTACATGTGTGTGCGTGTGTGTGTGTGCGTGCGCGTGCATGTCTGCGTGTGCGAGAGGAGAAGCGGTGCATTGCAGTAAACTGCGTCTGAATATGCCGTGTGCAGGCTGGCGTTTTCTCCAGCAGGTGGAGCAGTTCAGTTCAGACAGAGGAGAAGCCTGAGAGCAGATGCAGTTCACACCCGATTCCTGGTACAGTACAGACCACAGCTACAGTAACATGTGTTCATTCCCCCGCAGCGACCAGACCTCGCCCTGCAGCTACCCCTTCCGCACACAGACAGAATCATCACCAGCGTTATTGCATTCCAGTTAAAAAGGCTCCCTTCAAAACCGGACGTGGTGTGGCTTACAGGATGGGCGTGGCTTACAGGTGGTGGGCGTGGCTTACAGGTTGGGGGCGTGGCTTACAGGAGGAGCAGGGTTAATACAGTCCGACAGCAGAAACAGAGAGAGGGACACAGACAGAGTGAGAGGGGGTGGCCTGGGCCGTGTCCGCTCAGAACCGGTGGATGGGCGGCTCTGCCTCCCTCCTCTTCAGCTCCTCCCGGTAGCAGTAGGAGCAGTAGTGGCCCGTCTCCGGGTGGCCGTAGTAGTTGCAGCTGGGAGTTTTGCATTTGGAGGACTGCGACCCCCCCAGGCCCCCGGCGCTGCCCAGAGAGTAGTGCCTGACGGGCGGGGGGCCCCCCCTGGCGTCCGAGCCCGAGCGCGCCTCACGCACGCCGTTGCTGTAGCCGCCGCCCACGTCCCCGCCCCTCGCGGGCTCTAAGGGGTAGTCCGGGGGGATCTGGGCCAGGGGGTAGGGGGCGAGGCCAGGGCCCGCGCGGGAGGGGCTGCCCACGCCGGGGGGGTGGTACTGGGCGCGGGGGGGCCCCCGGGCCAGCGGGCAGTGGCGCGGGAGGGTGACGTAGGAGGGCAGGCCGGGGTACCCGCCCGCCAGCTGCCGGCGCGAGTCCGCGTAGAGCGGCGGGGGCAGGTGGGGGGACAGCGAGGCGGGGGTCCGGTCCATGAGGGCGGGCCGCGGGATGGGCACCACGCCAGAGTAGACGGCGGGGGAGAAGGCCGAGGCCTTGAGGTGGCTGAAGGAGGGCGGGGAGCCGTCGCCCAGAACCTCCCGGGCCTCGTAGCCGCGGTAGCCCGGCTCCGCCCCCTCCTTCCTGGCCTGGGGCCCGGCGGGCGGCCCCGCCACGCCCGCCACGCCCTTCCTCTCGGCCTCGCGCCGCTGCTCCTGCTCGGCGCGGAAGCGGTCCTCTGCGTCGGCCAGGTAGCGCTGGATCATCTCCTCCTGGAAGGGCTGGCGGCTGCTGGTGGTCAGGAGGCCGGCGAAGATGAACTTGCGCTCGCCCTGCATGGCCGCCCGCAGGATGCCCAGGCTCACCTTCACGTCGGCGCCGTACCGGCAGCCGTCCCCGCCGCCACAGCCGTCCGCCCTCTGCCGCTCGCTGCCCGAGGAGGGGGAGCCCTTCCCAGAATCCTCGGAGCCGCCGTGGGCGGAGGGCGAGCCGTCCTTGCTGCCTTTCCGTCCCTTCAGAGAGCCCTTCTTCTTCTTCTCCTGGCTCTCCCCGGCCTGTTTGGCCCCGCCCCCCGCCGGCCCCTTGCCCGTCATCAGCCCGCCCATGTTCTTCTTCAGCTTGCTGCCCAGGCTCTTGCCGAAGCTGCCCAGCTTGTTGGCCACAGAGTCGGCCCTCTTCTTGTCTTTGTCCTTGTCCTTCTTGGCCTTCTCCTTGCTGCCCGCCTCCGCCCCCGCCCCAGTCCCCGTCCCCGTCCCCGTCCCCGCCCCGCCCGAGCTGGAGCTGGACGAGCTGGACGAGCTGGACGAGCCCCCGCTCATTTTGGCCGGCGCTCCGTTCCCATTGGCTGCGCTGCCCTCGCAGTGGCCGTTGGTGCTGCTGCAGACCGACTCCTTGTCCGACTCGCCCGAGTCCGGGGGCGTCCGGGCCTCGTCTCCGGCTGAGGCTGTGGGTGACTCGGGCTGGGCCAGCGGGGCCTGCTGGAGACCGACAGACAGACAGACATTCAGACAGACAGAAGAACGATGGCACATTAAACTGATAAACAACAGTTACAACAGCGAGCTGTTCTTCCACTCAGTGTGCTTAATGGTGGCCCTTCCCCCCCCCCATTCAGATGGAAACTAACACGACAGAACCATACAAACACCAGTGAGCTGGCAGCAGGAAGGGTGACGCAGGCCGACACACTAAGGGCTTCCTGTTCATTTCGGTGTGTTTGCAAACGAGCAAATAAGCCTCCAAATCCACACAGATGAATGTAAAATATCAGCAAAGTTATTTCGATAAATCAAGAGCCTTTCATGACAGAAAACTTTCCACGGACTAGTAATTATTGCCTCCAATAGGCTGGGTCTACAGTTCCGAGATTAAAACCAATGCTAGAGATGCCAGAGACAGAATTTTGAAAGCCAAAAACCGGAGAACCATTTCAGTCGGATTTGAGACCCATTTCAAACGGGTCGGAGACCCATTTCAGTCGGACTGGAGAGCCATGTCAGACGAGCTGGGGACTCACTTCAGACGGGCTGGTCGAACTGTTTTCACACCAGGCTCGTGTCCGGGCCTGAAATGGCTGCACCCTTTCCCATCAGCCAGTGCAATGCCCCCCCTTGTGTCTGAGCAGTTTGCACACGCTCAGTGCAGACGCGAACCGACACAGCGGGAGGACCCACGAGACTCACCTGCACTTCACAGGGCAGCGGAAGCCATGTGACCGTCATGTAGGTGTGCAGTAAGTGCAGCTTCGCCTCCAGTGACAGAGTGACGCTGGGGGAGGCAAACGGGACAGTTTCATTAAAACAGGCACTTTTCCCCATGACCACACCGCCTTGCCCCCGCGCCGCTTTGTGTAGTTAATATAGCATCTACCGTAGGCGTCCGCTTGCTGTGATCCCTTAGCGATTCAGTCGTCTTGTACAGCGAGACATTTACTGCCTCCATTTTCTGTGCAATTTTTTTATTTTTTATTTTTTTTAAAATATATATGGTATGTATCGTGTTTGTACAGGCACACCAGAGCCCGCACATTCTTAGTTGAACTGTTTAAGGACTTCCTGTGATAGAGCTTTGCACGGATAAAACTTCAAAGTAAAGCACACTGAGCGTCCACCATCTTTGTTACTTTTTATAGAGCATGTGAGGCCTTATCTTACGTAAACTTCATCGGAAGGCGTTTCTGAGAATCCAGCAGCCAGGCACACCCACAGTCCACCACGAGACACTAAAAAAAGATCTTCCTTCACACTCTGTTCAGGGCTATATTTGGCTCACCTGGTGCTCCATTCAGACAGCAATTAGTGTTAATCCCCGCCTAACTACTGAGTTTATCTTGGATGCAAAGGGCTTTAGGACAGACAGGCTGTTGTTTTGCTGGTTAAACGCAGACAAACAGATGTTTCCCTCTCCACGGAGAACACTCTACTGCTCCGGGCCATGTGCTAATCATTTGTTGACTCCGTCTCCGTGATTCTTTGGAATTAAACAGCATTTCTGCTCTGGTACCGGGACAGTGAAAAATCATTTTGTCTCTCCTCTGGTTCTAGTTTCCTTACAGTTCCCATAGCCAGTTCTCCTCCCTGGCTCAAATCCATTTCACTTGGCCAGGTTTCCCATTTTGGCTTTACGTCAGAGCTCTCAAAGTAAACTTAGCAGCCTTAGACAGGAGGGAGGGGAGCACACTCTGGTGACTGTCACTGACCTATACAGAGCAGTCTGTTGTGACCTGACTAGGCATAATCGAGTTTAAAAGAGTTTAATTCTAAATTCTCAAGATGAACCCAAATGCAAGCTATGTTGATGCAGCAGGTCAGCAAGTGAAAATAAGTGAGCAGCCGGCACCTGCTGAAGAGCAGGATTAAAAGCGCTCTGCGACGGTCTGAATGATGGCGGCGACTCTGGCTCAGAGCAGGCCAGTCCAGGCCCTGGCGGCGGTCTGTATTACATCACGTTTATTTGGCAGACCATTTGATACAAAGTGGCGTACAATAAGTGCATACCGAAGGTCACTGGAACAACTACAAAACGCATGTCCGGGAAGGTACAATACTCATTATGTAACAGTTATCCATAGCCATGAGCCCATTAAGTCCAGTTCACACAGTAAGCATAGGCTAGGTCAGAATGTTACGGTAGGTCAAACCAGGAGGCAGGAGAATGAGCTACAACAGCAAGATAACGATATGTGCAATATGAA